>NC_092097.1:1138598-1438598 GCF_045679555.1 Salvelinus alpinus
GACAACACCCTGTCATTCTCAACTAACATCAAGGCGGTGACCCGTTCCTGTAGGTTCATGCTCTACAACATTCGCAGAGTACGACCCTGCCTCACGCAGGAAGCGGCGCAGGTCCTAATCCAGGCACTTGTCATCTCCCGTCTGGATTACTGCAACTCGCTGTTGGCTGGGCTCCCTGCCTGTGCCATTAAACCCCTACAACTCATCCAGAACGCCGCAGCCCGTCTGGTGTTCAACTTTCCCAAGTTCTCTCACGTCACCCCGCTCCTCCGCTCTCTCCACTGGCTTCCAGTTGAAGCTCGCATCCGTTACAAGACCATGGTGCTTGCCTACGGAGCTGTGAGGGGAACGGCACCTCCGTACCTTCAGGCTCTGATCAGGCCCTACACCCAAACAAGGGCACTGCGTTCATCCACCTCTGGCCTGCTCGCCTCCCTACCTCTGAGGAAGTACAGTTCCCGCTCAGCCCAGTCAAAACTGTTCGCTGCTCTGGCACCCCAATGGTGGAACAAACTCCCTCACGACGCCAGGTCAGCGGAGTCAATCACCACCTTCCGGAGACACCTGAAACCCCACCTCTTTAAGGAATACCTAGGATAGGATAAAGTAATCCTTCTAACCCCCCCCCCCCCTTAAAAGAGTTAGATGCACTATTGTAAAGTGGTTGTTCCACTGGATATCATAAGGTGAATGCACCAATTTGTAAGTCGCTCTGGATAAGAGCGTCTGCTAAATGACTTAAATGTAATGTAAATGTATGCGTCTGACTGACTTAAACAGATGGCGTAGTTAATTGTTGACATTGTTGACCTTGATCTTGTCCTAGGGCTCTATTCAATCAGACCCGCTTAAGCCGACATCCACATAGCGGCGTCTGAGCTGTCATATCCACAAAGCTGACATTGCCTTTGGCTGCACTGAGTCGCACTAAGAGAAATCCCATGCAGTCTTGTTGACAAGTTCGATCACTGGAATGTGAGCTGTAATCTACACCTCGACTAGGCTGATATAAATCCTCATTATTTAGTTGAATGATTTTCTTTTTGAGTGCCATTATTTCTAAGTAGTCTACACTTTCTCATTCTGAACTTCTAACGTGAGTGGGATGGATGTGGCGTCGTGACAATGATCAAGAGCAGCTGCTCACCGATTTGACAGCTCCAACTTATTCACACCTCCGCTACAGTATGTAGGTGTAGGCTATTTCCGGTTAGCACTTGAACTGATTGAATCTAGGCCCTAGTCTGTTTTTGAATGTTTTTAGTTTTTTACATTTTATTTCACCTTTATTTAACCAGGTAGGCTAGTTGAGAACAAGTTCTCATTTGCAACTGCGACCTGGCCAAGATAAAGCAAAGCAGTTCGACACGTACAACAACACAGAGTTACACATGGAATAAACAAACATACAGTCAATAATACAGTAGAAAAAATCTATATACAGTATGTGCAAATGAGGTATGTGACAGTTGTCTTTGTTGTGTACATTTTTACTGTTCCGTTTTTATCGTGACAAATGTTTGGCATTGTAAATGAGAACTGGTTCTCAACTGACCCACCTGGTTAAATAAAGATAAAATAAAACTATCTTATTGTTGTTTTTGTTTCATGTTTCTTCAGGACATACATGAGGGTGAAAGATCGAGTACAGGCTGACAAGGATAAGGTAAGTCTTTACTTGACAAAATGTTGACTGCGGCGCCATACAGGTTGCAAAATAGTTGGAAAGAGTTTGTGATGTGCCAATACCATGGCACATGGTTTATGAACTGATACACAAAATAACACTTGATTCAAAACTTTGCGTTATTCTATTTAAATTATTATACAAAATTCTGAAAACACGATTTATAATGTAAAATTACTATCTATCTACAGAAATGTTATGTATATAAAAATCTCAAATAACTAGATTTTTGCAATGCAATTACTGTGAAAAATTAAATAAAAATGCCATTCATGTAAAATGTGTGTAGAATGTACTGTACATGTAACAAAAGAAAAAGCTGAAAAAAACACGTAACGACTTCTAGGAGTAGTGGGTGCGGAGTCAGGCGCAGAGGGTTTAGGACAATCGTAATTATTCCGGTGACAGAAACAGTCACGCCCAAAACACCAGGCGCATACAAATGACCGGCCCAAAAACAGGACCCAAACAGTCCGGAGAAAATAAGAAAAATGCACATCCACAAAACGAACAGAGGAACAAGCCTGCACAAAAGCAGGCGGGCATAACCGGCTTAATTAGCCCTAACCAAAACCCAAACAAGAAACAGGTGTAACCAATAAGACAAAACTAACAGAAAAGGAAAAGGGGATCAGTGGCAGCTAGTAGACCGGTGACGACGACCGCCGAGCGCCGCCCGAACAGGAAGAGGAGCCACCTTCGGTGGGAGTCGTGACACACGTTTATTTTAATGTAATTTCTTTTTATTGTCATGTTGGATAAAAACATTTAATTATTAATGCTTTTTGTGTGTTGCGTTACAGCTAATCACCCTCTCGTTTGCAGGTAATGGTGATGAATCCAGCATTCTTTAAGTACACCCACGACCGGTGGACAGAGCGCCATGGCAGATACCCATCCACGGGCATGCTGGCCATAATATTTGCCCTGCACATCTGCGATGAGGTGTGTATCCTTTGATATCAAGAGCCTTATCTTTAGTATGAGAAGCCTGGTTGAAAGTAAACAGAATGCTAATAACACTAGTAATGCTAACGCTAAATATTTCTGTCCTTCTACAGGTGTCGGTATTTGGCTATGGAGCCGATCAACATGGGAACTGGCATCACTACTGGGAGGAAAACAAGTACGGCGGCGCGTTTAGGAAAACCGGAGTCCACCATGCTGATTTTGAGACGAAGGTTATCCAAAAGCTTGACACAGAGGGCAAAATTAAGCTGCACAGGAGATGAGAATGAGCGGTGGTGGTGTGTACAGGATGAAACCATTAGAGTGTAGTGGTCTGGTGGTCAGAGACAATCAAATATGTGCCCTGCTCTCTGCAACTAGTGCCTATGATCAACACAAACAACCAAAACCACAAACGGGAGTCCTCAAACCACAACAAAAACTTGAATCATGTACATTTTATTGTGTTACAGCCTCAGAGATCTACAGACAGTTGTGGGATCTTATATAGACAGATGTGTTTCTTTCTAAATCCTGAATTGGCCACAGGTTGACTTCAATCAAGTTGTACTGACATCTCAAGGATGATCAAAAGAAATTGGATGCACTGGATGCACCTGAGCTCAATTTGGAGTTTCATAGCAAAATGGTGTGAATACTTACAGTGCCTTCGGAAAGTATTCAGACCCCTTGACTTTTTCCACATTTTGTTACCGCCTTAATCAAAAATGTATATTAAAAAATTCCCTCATCAATTTACACACAATACCCCATCATGACAAAGCAAAAACAGTTTTTTAGACATTTTTGCAAATTTATAAAAAATATAAAGAATATTACATTTACATAAGTATTCAGACCCTTTACTCAGTATTTTGTTGAAGCAAGCACCTTTGGCAGCGATTACAGCATTGATTATTCTCGGGTATGATGCTACAAGCTTGGCACACCTATATTTGGGGAGTTTCTCCCATTCTTCTCTGCAGATCCTCTCAAGCTCTGTCTTGTTGGATGGGGAGCGTTGCTGCACAGCTATTTTATGGTCTATCTAGAGATGTTCGATCGGGATCAAGTCCGGGCTCTGGCTGGACCACTTAAGGACATTCAGAGACTTGTCCTGAAGCCACTCCTGCATCTTCTTGGCTGTGTGCTTAGCCACTCCCCAGTCTGAGGTCCTGAGTGCTCTGGAGCATGTTTTCATCAAGGATCTCTCTGAACTTTGCTCTGTTCATCTTTACCTTGATCCTGACTACTCTCCCAGTCCCTGCCACTGAAAATATCCCCACATCATGATGCTGCCACCACCATGCTTCACTGTAGGGATAGTGCCAGGTTTCTTCCAGATGTGACGCTTGGCATTTAGGCTAAAGATTTCAATCTAGGTTTCATCAGATCAGAGAATCTTGTTTCTCATGGTCTGAGACTCGTTAGGTTCCTTTTGGCAAACTTCAAGTGGGCTGTCATATGCCTTAAACTGAGGAGTGGCTTCCGTCTGGTCACTCTACCATAAAGGCCTGATTGGTGGAGTGCTGCAGAGATGGTTGTCCTTCTGGAAGGTTCTCCCATCTCCACAGAGGAACTCTAGAGCTCTGGCAGAGTGACCATCAGGTTCTTGGTCACCTCCCTGACCAAGGCCTTTCTCCCCCGATTGCTCAGTTTGGACAGGCGGCCAGCTCTAGGAAGAGTCTTGGTGGTTCCAAACATCTTCCATTTAAGAATGATGGTGGTCACTGTGTTCTTGTGGACCATCGATCCCGCAGCAATTCTTTTGTTACCCTTCCCCAGATCTGTGCCTTGACACAATCTTGGCTTGTTTTTGCTCTGACATGCACTGTCAACTGCCAGACCTTTTATAGCCAGGTGTGTGCCTTTTCCAAATCATGTCCAATCAATTGAATGTACCACAGGTGGACTCCAATCAAGTTGTAGAAACATCTCAAGGATGATCAATGGAAACAGGATGCACCTGAGCTCAATTTCGAGTCTCATAGCCAAGGGGCTGAAAACTTATGTAAATAAGGTATCTGTTTTTTTATGTTTAAGAAATGTGCACAAATATCAAAAAACCTGTTTTCACTTTGTCATTATGTTTTTTTTGTTGTTGTTGTTGAAATCAGGCTGTAACACAACACAATGTGGAATAAGTCACAGGGTATGAAAACTTTCTGACGTCAGTAAAGTTCCTTCCCTGTTTTGTACATGTTGTCATGCTGCACTGAACTAGCCTTATGCTGAAGGAACCTTCAAGAACCTGAGAGCCTTTGAACGACGGGTTAAACCACAACCACAGAACAAGCATTAAGGACAAAAGCCCTGTGTTTGCGAGAGTGTAAAAACCATATATATATTTTTTCTTCTTTGTGAGGACATAAAAGGGCAATGTTTGAGTCAAATTAATTCAAGCATTTTCACTGCAATGGAACCATAAGGATGGATTTAATAAGGAGTTTTACAGTTGAATGTCTTTTTTGAGACAGTTTAGAGCTGCCATTAGTAGTCAATCTATACCATATTATTTTACAGCTTTCATAATCATTTTCTGTATTCCAGAGAAATGTACACATTTACAGTATGTTGCCCAGTATTAGGTTGACCTTCATTTGATCTAATAACATGCGCTTTAAACTATGGAAACGTCACTCATGTTGTATTCCAAAGAATACAAATCTTGAGCTGTCAAATCCACAAGCGGCTCCTGGCATTATATCTAAAGAGAACATTGCCATTTTTTTTTGCATGGAGTCACATGCATTCAGCCTGGGGGGGATTAACTTTAATATTGCAGATAGATTGTCTGCATCATTTCAATGCGTTGTTTATAAGTTCGAACACTGGAATGTTAGATGTAATCTACACCTCGAACAGTTTAACATGATTCTCCCCCGCACAGTTTAACATGATTCACCACGCACTCTACACACACGTACACATGGATTTTGTATTGTAGATATGTGGTAGTAGAGTATAGTCCTGAGAGAACACATTTAATGTGTTGTGAAAAGTGTTTTGAAATATAATGTAATGTAATATTTTAAGTTATACATAACTGCATTAATGTTGCTGGACCTCAGGAAGAGTACAAAATCCATGTGGATGTGTCTGTGAGGTGAATCATGTTAAACTGTTCCCACACCACAGTTAAAAGTGATCTCATTATTTGTCTACTGGTTTGCAGGTAGATTAGGTAAAGATAGCTATGTATGTGGTTGATTGCTGTTACAACTATTTCCGAGATGGACTTGTTATTTTGTATGCTCTGGAAATGAGTGGTTTGTTATTTTTTCGTAATTATAAAACGAGGATCCTTAATAAATACAAATACTAAAATACAAATGAATCATTTAAAAACAGTGTGGTATAATTCGATTTAAAATATTATTACTCTTGGACCATGGTGTGACCCCAAAGACTTGGACATGGAACACACATTCATACACACATCGAAATATATTAATACTAAACACTGACTTTAAATAAACCTTACGAAGCAAATGTGACATGAGCATACTGTACGTATTATTTTGAGTAGTTATCGTCCTTGTTGCTCAATGCACTTTCATACTTTACATTTTAATGTCCACATTGACCATTTGTAACCTAGTGTGAAAATGTACCTTATTTGTAATGCATTTGCATTTGAAATCCCAAATGTATGTGTGTGTCTGTGTGTGAGTGAAAGAAAGTTGAATTTGTGAGTACATATGGTTGGATTTTGTTTGTGTGTGTGATTGACTATAAATCAAGCTGTGGTGTTATTTTTGTTCATGTTTAATAAAAGCATAATTACCAATCAACACACCGCCTCCCTTTAATTCTGAAACATTCTTGCCCTGAAGGGTCAAAATCCTGGCAACCAAAAAGTATATTTCTCCAATGAAGGCAGTAGGATCTGCGCATTATTAACTGTGTCTTAGCAACAACCATTATTTGTTTGTACCTTTCCTCTTCAGCATGATTTTCCAGCAGCAACAAAGAGTGACAACCAATAGGAAAGGGCTAGATTCAATCCGTACGGCTAAAGATCCGTGTTATAGCGCTTTTGAAATTTAAGGTCATTTCCAATTGAGCTGACATATGCAGCATTTACCGTGAATGTGGTCTACGCGAACACAGGAACATCGCCTTTAAATTTCAATTGCGCTATAGAGTGGATCTCAAGTGCACATTACTGGGCAACCCGTCAGAGAGCATCGTTATGTTCCTTCAGATTCACACACATTGTTCAAAGGTAAACGACTCCGACAGATGAAAATGCACATAATTTACTTACTTAGTCCTATTCAATTATCACCGAAATTATCAAATTATCAATAAATAGCCTAATGCATGTCTGGATACTACTGAATGGATTTATTCCAGACACAGATTTATATTGTAATGACCTGGCTAGATCATAAATGAACAAATGTCCGGACAGAGGATTGTGTTTCCGAATTCCCGGTTTATTAACCAAACTCAACACAGGCTACTGTTTGGCCGTAGCCCACACCAAATAAACCAAGGAAAACAGTATCAAACAACGGTGACCCATCTCTTGTTAAGACCAGACGTAAAGAGAGAGAACAATGGCTAAGCATGGTCTTAAACTTGAAGTGCTCCACCCCCCTTCCAAACCCCACCGCCGCTCCACCAACCACAAGGATGCCCCGAATCGGAACACTCCAGGCATTCCAGTGGTTGGCAGATAGCAGGTTGACTGGCATGTCGGACCCTGCGAACGCTGGGTACTGGTAAGTACAACACAACAAATGAACAGCATAACTCATAACACAAATCTGTCTGTGCTGGTCGCTACACAGCCCCCCCATAACAAAGTCAAAGTGCTTTGGGGATGTCATTGCCAGAGGGATGGATTGTGGGGTCCCTGCGGTTTGAGGAAAAGAGGACCCTCTGTATGGGGCTAACCTGTCCCAGTGCAGTGCCACCTTTCTCCCCCTGGGAGGAACCTGCACCCGGTACACAACTTCCCCTAACCTCTCCAGGACGCTGCAGGGCCCCACCAAGTGGCTGTCCAACTTGGGGCATCTGCCGTTCCCAGACCAGCTCCCCAGCCACAAATATCTATCTATACCCAGGGGCCGATCAAACGCCATCTCTGCAGGGGTGCGGATTTCTCTCCCCAGCATGAGGAGGGCAGGCATGCAGGAGGTGGAATCTTGGACAGCGGAGCGGCATGCCATGAGGACCATGGGCAGGTACTTGTCCATTTGGCAGAGACGATGGCCAGCTGCTGTCCAGGCGTTTTGTTGAAGTGCGGGACTCTAACCCAAGGTGCGGGACTCTAACCCGGAAGCTTATAAGAAATCCTCCGACGAACCATCAAACAGGCAAAGCGTCAATACAGGACTTGAATCGTACCACACCGGCTCCGATGCTCATCTTATGTGGCAGGGCTTGCAAACTGTTACAGACTACAAAGGGAAGCACAGCCGAGAGCTGCCCAGTGATATGAGCCTACCAGACGAGCTAAATCACTTCTATGCTCGCTTCGAGGCAAGCAACACTGAGGCATGCATGAGAGCATCAGCTGTTCCGGACGACTGTGTGAGCACGCTCTCCATAGCCGACGTGAGTAAGACTTTTGAACAGGTCAACATTCACAAGGCTGCGGCGCCAGACAGATTACCAGGACGTGAGCTCCGGGCATGTGCTGACCAACTGGCAGGTGTCTTCACTGACATTTTCAACATGTCCCTGATTGAGTCTGTAATACCCACATGTTTCAAGCAGACCACCATACTCCCTGTGCCCAAGAACACAACGCCAACCTGCCTAAAAGACTACAGACCCGCAGCACTCACGTCCGTAGCCATGAAGTGCTTTGAAAGGCTGGTAATGGCTCCCATCAACACCATTATCCCAGAAACCCTAGACCCACTCCAATTTGCATACCGCCCAAACAGATCAACAGGTGATGCAATCTCTATTGCACTCCACAATGCCCTTTCCCACCTGGACAAAAGAAACACCTACGTGAGAATGCTATTCATTTACTACAGCTCAGCATTCAACACCATAGTACCCTCAAAGCTCATCACTGAGCTAAGGATCCTGGGATTAAACACCTCCCTCTGCAACTGGATCCTGGACTTCCTGATGGGCCGCCCCCAGGTGGTGAGGGTAGGTAGCAACACATCTGCCACGCTGATCCTCAACACTGGAGCCCCTCAGGGGTGCGTGTTCAGTCCCCTCCTGTACTCCCTGTTCACCCACGACTGCACGGCCAGGCATGACTCCAACACCATCATTAAGTTTGCAGAAGACACAACAGTGGTAGGCCTGATCACAGACAACAACGAGACAGCCTATAGGAAGGAGGTTAGAGACCTGGCCAGGTGGTGCCAGAATAACAACCTATCCCTCAACGTAACCAAGACTAAGGAGATCATTGTGGACTACAGGAAAAGGAGTACCGAGCACGCCCCCATTCTCATCGACGGGGCTGTAGTGGAGCAGGTTGAGAGCTTCAAGTTACTTGGTGTCCACATCACCAACAAACTAGAATGGTTCAAACACACCAAGACCGTTGTGAAGAGGGCACGACAAAGCCTATTGCTCCTCAGGAAACTAAAAAGATTTGGCATTGATCCTCAGATCGTCAAAAGGTTCTACAGCTGCAACATCGAGAGCATCCTGACTGGTTGTACCACTGCCTGGTACGGCAATTGCTCGGACTCTGACCGCAAGGCACTACAGAGGGTAGTGCGTACGGCCCAGTACATCACTGGGGCTAAACTGCTTGCCATCCAGGACCTCTACACCAGGCGGTGTCAGAGGAAGGCCTTTAAAAATTGTCAAAGACCCCAGCCACCCCAGTCAGAGACTGTTCTCTCTACTACTGTATGGCAAGCGGTACCGGAGTGCCAATTCTAGGACAAAAAGGCTTCTCAACAGTTTTTACCCACAAGCCATAAGACTCCTGAACAGGTAATCAAATCGCTACACTGACTATTTGCATAGTTTCCCCCCCCCCTAACCCCTCTTTTTACGCTGCTGCTACTCTCTGTTTATCATATATGCATAGTCACTTTAACTATACATTCATGTACATACTACCTCAATTAGCCTGACCAACCAGTGCCCCCGCACATTGGCTAACCGGGCAATCTGTATTGTGTCCCGCTACCCGCTACCCACCACCCGCCAACCCCTCTTTTACGCTACTGGTACTCTCTGTTTATCATATATGCATAGTCCCTTTAACCATATCTACATGTACATACTACCTCAATCAGCCCGACTAACCGGTGCCTGTATATAGCCTCTCTACTGTATATAGCTTCGCTACTGTTATTCTTCACTGTCTTTTTACTGTTGTTTTTATTTCTTTACTTAACTTTTGTTCACCTAGTACCTTTTTTTAATGGCACTGTTGGTTAGAGCCTGTAAGTAAGCATTTCACTGTAATTCACTGTTGTATTCGGCGCATGTGACGAATAAACTTTGATTTGATTTGAAATATAATACAATTTTTTTTAACATTTTTTCCATAAAGATTTTTTTTTATTAATCAGTATACTTGAGTTTAACCATAACATTTGTTGTAATATTTGTTCTGTCTATTCTGGAGGATAAAACTGAAGTTGTAACCAGCTCTGTATGTGTCACGTTCTGACCATAGTTCTTGTGTGTTTTACTTGTTTTAGTGTTGGTCAGGACGTGAGCTGGGTGGGCATTCTATGTTGTGTGTCTAGTTTGTCCATTTCTATGTATGGCCTGATATGGTTCTCAATCAGAGGCAGGTGTTTGTCATTGTCTCTGATTGGGAACCATATTTAGGTGGCTTGTTTTGTGTTGCGGTTTGTGGGTGGTTGTCTTCTGTCTTTGTGTTCTGCACCAGATAGGACTGTTTTCGGTTTTCACATTTATTGTTTTGTAGTTTGTTGTGTTCACGTTATTCTCTTTATTAAACATATTGAACACTAGCCGCGCTGCGTTTTGGTCCTCTCCTTCATCCCAGGAAGAAAACCGTTACAGTATGGCTTGTTTAAGAAAGGGAGATACTTTAAAACAAAATTTCATTTTCAATGAGTCGGAAATGAGAAGTTGCAATCTGTATGAAGGCAAAAAGGCAATTTTTGAACAAAGGATGAGTGTTTCTTAATAATCTACTGGAGAACCATTTTGGGTTTAAGTATAATTTATGTATGAGTGAAACTTTCAGTGAGAGGTTTAAAGCTTTAATATTTAATAATTTTAGATCCCCAAACTCATATTCATCATATGAATACACACATTTAATTCTGTCTGGCTTAGCATTCCAAATAAAGTAAAATATTTTTTGCTCATATGATTTAAAAAACGAGTCATCTGGAGTAGGAAGTGAGTAAGTAAACTGTGATAGGACCATAGAGTTAATCAATGTGTATTTCCATAAATAGACAAGTATTTACCTCTCCGTGGGTGCAGAATCTTATCTATTTTTGCAAACTTTCTATTGAAATAAATTGTGGTAAGTTCATTTATATTTGTTGAGATGTGAAGATCAAGTATGTCTACTTCACCATCCACCCATTTTATTGGTAAACCATAAGGTAGTGTAAACACTGTATTTTTTAACAATCCAATAAGTAACATGGTACACTTGTCATAATTAGGAGAGGCTAGAAACGTGATCAAGATCTTCAATGAGACTGTGCTGGGATCCAGATTGCAGACTTAAGAAAAAACTAGCTATTAAAAACATTGACACTTTTGTTTTCATCTCTAACCCCTTGATGTTATTGTTGGATCTCATTTTAATAGCTAGCATTTCAATGGCCATAATAAATAGATATGGAGACAACCTCCTCTTAAAAGCTCAATACTTTCTGAGAAGTAACCATTATTTACTATTTTACAGCTTGGGTTGCTGTACAGGGTAGTAAGTTGGTGGTTGAAGATATCCCTCTAGTGGTGTGGGGGCTGTGCTTTGGCAAAGGGGGTGAGGTTATATCCTGCCTGGTTGGCGGATGGGGCCACAGTGTCTCTCAACCCCTCCTATCTCAGCCTCCAGTAATTATTCTGCAATAGTTTGTGTCGGTCTGTTACATCTGGAGTATTTCTTTGTGAAATTAAGTGTATTTTTTCTCTCTCTCTCTCTCTCTCTCTCTCTCTCTCTCTCTCTCTCTCTCTCTCTCTCTCTCTCTCTCTCTCTCTCTCTCTCTCTCTCTCTCTCTCTCTCTCTCTCTCTCTCTCTCTCTCTCTCTCTCTCTCTCTCAATTCAATTCAAGGGGCTTTATTGGCATGGGAAACATGTGTTAACATTGCCAAAGCAAGTGAGGTAGATATTATACAAAAGTGAAATAAACAATACAAATTAACAGTAAACATTAAACATACAGAAGTTTCAAAACAATAAAGACATTACAAATGTTATATTATATATATACAGTGTTGTAACAATGTACAAATGGTTAAAGCACACAAGTTAAAATAAATAATCTCTCTCTCTCTCTCTCTCTCTCTCTCTCTCTCGCTTTATTGGCATGACGTAACAATGTACATATTGCCAAAGCTTATTTTGGATATTTACAATATTTTAAAAAAAAATTTTTTTTTTAATTGATTCAAAATTGTCAACGGGACAACAGTAACAACAATAACCAAGGGTCAAAATAACCATACATTTAACAATAACAATAAGCATACAGTAGAATACATGTGCAGGTTGATTGGTCTGTCAGACACTGTCCCTCAACTTATGGCAGGCAGCAATGTAGTGCGCTGCCAACCCACAGCTCTCTGCGTCCTCCCCCAACAGGACGGGTAGCATATCCTCATCAGAGAGGTCTTTGAAACCTTGAATAAGGGTTTCAAATTTGGGAAAATGACACTCTCTTATTGTTTTATCTTCTTGACATTTTGTAAAGGAAATGCAGCTCCGTCTCAGGTTCAAAGGTTGTGCAGTGGTTACACAGCCTTTCCTCTACAGGGAGCCAGGTTTTCCTGTGTCTACCCTTCTCAATGGCAAGGCTGTGCTCACTGAGCCTGTACTTTGTCAAGGTTTTTCTAAGGTTTTGATCAGTAACCATGGTCAAATATTTAGCCACAGTGTACTGTCGATTTAGTGCCAGATAGCACTGCATTTTGCTTTGTGTTTGTGCTTGTGTTTCCCAATAAGCAATGTAGTTTTGTTTTGACTGTGTTGTAATTTGGTTTATTCTGATTGATTGGATGTTCTGGTCTTGAGGCTTCAGTGTGTTAGTAGAACAGGTTTGTGAACTCAGCCCCAGGACCAGCTGGATGAGGGGACTCTTTTCTTTGCTCAGCTCTTGGCATTGCAGGGCTTGGTAATGATATGAGAGGGGGTCACTGTATTTTAGATGTTTCCAAAACTGAATTGCTCTTTTTTGAGTTTTTATTATTAGTGGATATTGGCCTAATTCTGCCCTGCATGCATTGTTTGTAGTTTTCCTCTGGACATGTAGGAGAATCTTACAGAACTCTGCATGCAGGGTTTCAATGGGGTGTTTGTCCCATTTGATGAAATATTGTTTTTCAAGTGGACCCCACACCTCGCTGCCATAAAGTGCAATTGGTTCAATGACATATTCAATAAGTTTTAGCCAAATTTTAATAGCTATTTCAATTTGAATTTGCTTTTTAATGGCGTAGAATGCCCTGCGTGCTTTCTCTCTCAGTTCATTCACTGCCTCATTAAGGTGTCCAGTTGAGCTTATTTTTAAACCTAAGTAATTTTTGTGTGTACAGTACTCTATATATTTTGTACCAATTGAGAACTTTGGTCTAATTCCCTGAGATCTGGATCTTCTCTGGAAAATCATTATTTTTGTATTTTTAGGGTTTACTGCCAGGGCCCAGGTCTGGCAGTACTGCTCTAGCAGGTCCAGGCTCTGCTGTAGGCCATGTGCTGTGGGTGACAGCAGGCATAGGTCATCTGCGAAGAGTAGGCATTTAACTTCTGAATTGTGGAGACTAACACCAGGGGCTGAGGGTTTTTCTAGAATAGTGGCCAATTCGTTAATGTAAATATTGAAGAGTGCAGGGCTCAGATTGCAACCCTGGCGAAGGCCCCGCCCCTCGTTAAAGAATTCTGTTATTTTCTTACCAATTTTAATGCTGCACGTATTGCCAGTATACATTGATTTAATTATGTCATATGTTTTACCCCCTACACCACTTTCAATAACTTTGTAGAACAGTCCTGTATGCCAAATAGAATCAAATGCTTTTTGGAAGTCGATAAAGCAAGCGTATATTTTGGTATTATTTTGGTGGACATGTTTATCTATCAGGGTGTGTAGGGTGTAAATATGATCAGTTGTGCGATGTTTTGGTATGAATACAATTTGGCTTTTACTCAAGACATTGTGCTTATGAAGGAAGTTCAGAACTCTTACATTGATAATACTACAGAAAACCTTCCCCAGGTTACTGTTCACACAAATGCCTCTGTAATTGTCAGGGTCAAATTTGTCTCCGTTCTTAAAGATTGGGGTTATGAGTCCTTGATTCCAGATGTCAGGGAAATAACCTACACTCAGGATCAAATTAAACAGTTTTAATATAGCCAATTGAAATTTTGCACTAGTGAGTTTGAGCATCTCATTTAGTATGCCATCAGGTCCGCATGCCTTTTTGAATCTGAGAGCCTGAAGTTTCTTATAGAGCTCCTGGTCAGTAATTGGGGAGTCCAGTGGATTTTGATTGTCCTTTATAACTTTTTTCTAATCCATTCAACTTCTCATGATTTTGGCGTTGTTCTGCGTTTGTGTCAATTTGAACGGTGTTGTAGAGTGTTTTAAAATGGGTTGTCCATATGTCACCATTTTGTATCGCTAATTCCTCTTGTTTAGATTTTTTTCATTTTTTCCAATTTTGCCAGAAGTTGTGTGTGTTTATGGACTCCTCAATTAGTGTCAGCTGCTTGCTGTTGTACTGTGCTTTTTTGGTTCTGAGTGTACGTTTATAGTCTCACAGTAATGAAGGCGTAATTCACCATTATTTGGGTCTCTGTGCTTTTGGTTGGATAGTGTTCTAGGCTTTTTCCTTATAATTTTACAATCTGCATCAAACCAGTTGTCATCTATGATCTTATAAAAAAAAAAAAATAAAAAAAAAAAAAAAAAATTGTGCTTCTTTTGCCGTTTGCCTGAATATATAGTTGATGTTTTGTACTGCTAGATTGATGCCTTCTTTACTGTGAGTGAATGTGGTATCCAGAAAGTTATCTAAGAGTGTTTGGATATTTTGGTTCCAGGTTGCTTTCTGGTATTCTTCTGTGTTGTTTTGGGCCCATCTGTATGAATTTCTGATGTTGTACAGCTTACTGGGCTGTGAATGTGTGGTTGTTTCCATGTCTGTTCTTTTGAGGAACAAGGTAATTTGGCTGTGATCAGACAGAGGTGTTAGTGGCTTGACAGTGAATGAGCTGAGAGAGAAAGGGTCAATGTCTGTAATCATATAGTCTACTGTACTGTGGCCAAGAGGTGAGCAGTAGGTGAATCTCCCCAAAGAGTCCCCCGTAACCTACCATTGACAAAGTACAGACCCAGGCTTCGACAGAGCTGCAAAAGATCCCTTCCGTTTTTGTTGACGGTGCTGTCACCGTCCCCCTATGGGGAGATTAAGACAGTTAGAAACAGTATGGCCTGTAATAAAGCTGTCCCCTCGTGTGGTCGTTAGATCAGGTAGTGTTCCTGTGTGCTCGTTAGATCAGGTAGTGTTCCTGTGTGCTCGTTAGATCAGGTAGTGTTCCTGTGTGCTCGTTAGATCAGGTAGTGTTCCTGTGTGCTCGTTAGATCAGGTAGTGTTCCTGTGTGCTCGTTAGATCAGGTAGTGTTCCTGTGCCGCATTTGTGTCCCCACAGATGAGCACATTTCCCTGGGCCTGGAAATGGCACGTCTCTTCCTCAAGGGTGGGGAAGATCTCCTCAGAGTAATATGGGGATTCTGAGGGGGGGATATATATTGCGCAAAGGAACACATCTTTTTCTGTCAGTACAAGTTCTTTTTTCAGTTTTAACCAAATGTGATATTTGTCAATTTTGAGGGGATCAATTAGATGTTGTAGTTCGGATTTGTACCAAATGATCAGTCCTCCAGAGTCTCTGCCTCTATTGACAGAGCTGTGTTTTTGTGACGGCACAATTACCTCTCTGTAGCCTGTGGGGCAGTGAGTGACAATGTCAGCCTTACACCATGTCTCCTGCAGAATGATGACGTCAACATCTTTAAGATTTTTGTTGAACTCCAGTGCTTCAGTCCAAAGGTTGATGAGTTTAGGCCCTGAATGTTCCACATGCTAACTGATAGTGATTTCATGTTCCAAAAGAAAGAATAGCAGTCAGAAATACAGTAACTACTAACTAATAAGTTAAGAGTGAGATAAACAGGATAACAGCTAACATTTTTTCTGTTGTATATATAAATATTCATATTCATTGAACAAGTAAATTCTAGTACAATAGGTGTGTGTGTGTGTGTGTGTGTGTGTGTGTGTGTGTGTGTGTGTGTGTGTGTGTGTGTGTGTGTGTGTGTGTGTGTGTGTGTGTGTGTGTGTGTGTGTGTGTGTGTGTGTGTGTGTGTGTGTGTGTGTGTGTGTGTGTGTGTGTGTGTAGTGCAGTTTAGTGCAGATGTATTGGAGGAGCTGTTTAATCTCACTTAATCCTACAGGGTTCTCATGTCCTCTGACGACCTCCGCGTAGCTGCGCTGGTCCTGCTGTTGGGCCCTGTGGAGTGGAGGAGGGCCAGTTCTGGGCCGTGGGGCTTCCTCTCTGGTCTGGTAGGGGTGGTGGTCTGGTGCGGGGTAGTAGGCTGGGCCCGGTCCGGTCTGGCTAAGCCGATGGAAGTGGTGATGCTCTGGTGGTGGGTGGGGTCTGAAAGGGCCTGGGGCTCCTTGGTGGTGCAGTGGTCTGGTAGGGGTCTCTGGGTGGTCCTCTGTCCAGTGCGGCATGGGGTGTTTGTCTACCAAGTGCCACGTCCTTTAGAGACTTGGCAAACATCCCTACTGTCTGCTTCCTCAGGTGGGAGTGGTCGTGCAGATGCTCTGGGGTGATTGTTGGGTCGTGAGCAACGTGTACGTTCGGGAGTAGGCCACACCCTCTGGTGATGTCAGCGTTGACTTTCTGAATGGTACGGGGATGAAAGTCTTTGCGGGGCAGCAGAGTGGAGATGTGGGAGTTCAGAGGCCCTCTGCTACTCTCTCCTGCTCCTCTCGCAGGTTGTTGGTGCCGGTGTGAATAATAATGTGGCCTGGTGTGCCAAAGTCAGGCTGGGACAGGATGTGGAGTGCATCCTGTGTTTTTGGGCACCATATTTTCCACACCTTGTGTTGGGGGAAGAGTTTATCTTCTTGGATGAATTTCCCATTTGAGTCAATGAGGATGGCCACCTCAGTGGGTTTTACCAAATTAGTGCGTTTACGGTCTGGGGCTGGAGTACACAGGGCCTGTGTACATGGAGGGGTGTGTGGGGGTGTGTCAGGGGGGGCCAGAGAGCTTCTCTCTGTAGTAGGTGTCTCCATGTGAGCCTCCTTGTTGACTGGGGGTGTGGGTAAAGTGTTGTCAATATGGGGGGGATTGTGGGTAAAGGTGGGTCAGTGGGGTTGTTAGGGGTGGTGAGGGGCTGCAGCTTCTCTCTGGGAGTCTCTACAGTCTGTTCTCTGTGCTGTAGCACCCTCTTGATGACAAACAACTCCTTTGCCATCTCCTCAGACAAAAATTCCCAAAAGTATCCGTAATGTTCGTAGAAACATGTCAACATTTTTTATAATCAATCCTCAGGTTGTTTTTAACATACATAATCGACAATATTTCAACCGGACGGTAAACTATTCAATACTACAGAGAAAGAAAATGTCGAGCTACAACTCTCGCGCGCATGAACTAATCAAAGGACACCTGACGCGTTTTGATAAATCTCGCTCATTTTTCAAAATAAAAGCTTGAAACTATGTCTAAAGCCTGGTCACAGCCTGAGGAAGCCATTGGAAAAGGAATCTGGTTGATACCCCTTTAAATTGAGGAGGGGCAGGCAATGGAACAGTGATTTTTCCAAATAAAAGGCACTTCCGGGTTGGATTTCCTCAGGTTTTTGCCTGCAAAATCAGTTCTGTTATACTGACAGACAATATTTGGACAGTTTTGGAAACTTTAGAGCGTTTTATATCCTAATATTATATGTCAATTATATGCATATTCTAGCATCTGGGCCTGAGAAATAGTCTGTTTACCTTGGGAACGTTATTTTTCCAAACATAAAAATAGTGCCCCCTAGCTGAAAGAGGTTAAAGAAGAGCGCCTTGTAGATCGTATGGTTGAGCATGGCGTACTTCTTAAAGGAATGTTTATTCAAGTTACGCCGCTTTTTTCTCCGTCAACAAGGGTAACGATTTCAAATGTACCGCCGTTTATTCCAAATGAGCTATTGGAGCGCGAGTTATTGCGCTTTGGGAAGTTTGCAAGTTCAATTAAGGTTGTCCCGTTGGGTTGCAAACACCCGGCGTTGAAACAGGTTATGTCGTTTCGGCGACAGGTGTTTTTGTCAAGTATGACAATAGACTGTATATGGCTTATGCTAGTACGGGTAGTCAACTGTGTTTTGAGTGTGGGGATGTTGGTCATAAGCGACATGCTTGCCCGAAAAGGGAGAAGGCAGAGGGAGGGGCGCAGGTGGTCATCGTAACGTCTGGGCCCACTGATGTAGGGAGAGGTGGGCCGACAGTGGTTGAGCAGCCACAAGCACCTGTTGCTGAGGAACAAGTTATCCGTGTTGAGGGCACGGAGTTGCAACTTGTATTAGAGGGAAATGTTATGCAACAGAAAAATATTGTTGTAGAAGGTAAGGATGGATCTGAAGAGCCAGTTCCTCAGACTCCCAGATTAGCTCCACATGAACCCCTCCTGTACCCCAGCACTCGTACTGGGGTACAGGAGGGGTTCATGTGGAGCTAATCTCCCAGGTAGTGGAGGAGATGCCCACTATGAGTAATGGGGTACAGGAGGGGGTTCATGTGAAGCTAGGCTCCCAGGTAGTGGAGGAGATGCCCACTACGAGTAATGGGGTACAGGAGAGGGTTCATGTGGAGCTAGGCTCCCAGGTAGTGGAGTTGATGCCCACTACGAGTAATGGGGTACAGGAGGGGGTTCATGTGGAGTAAGGCTCCCAGGTAGTGGAGGAGATGCCCACTACAAGTAATGGGGTTCAGGTGGGGCTAGTCTCCTAGGTAGTGGAGGAGATGCCTGGTACGAGTGATTGGGTGCAAGTGGGGAGTGTTGAAAGGGATGTGGTAGAGGGGAGTCAGGGGTCTGTGGCCTCAGCTGAGGAGGATCAGGAGAAGGATATGGATATCTCTTTTGATATGATAGCAGCTGGTGAGGACTCAATTTACGACCTAGAGGAGGAAAATGGGTTTCTGGATCAGACTTTTGGGAAATCTGTCAAATAAACAGATTATTTTGATGTTGATAAGTTTGTGAGGTCAGCTGTGATGTTACAGAAGACAGTGGGGTTAGACCAGTTGAGTGAGAAAAAGCAGTCTTGCTTGAGGAAATTTGTTACTGCTGTTGCAGCAGCAAAAGGTGGTGGGAAACGTAGTCAGGTTAATAAGAGAAAATTTAAATAATGATGATGATCATGCTTCATAGGGTGTATTTTTTCTCTTTGGTTTCTCTGTGGTTTCTTCTGCTTTTCTTTTCTCTTTTCTATATGGAGGTACTAAGGGTAGGTTCTCTCAATATTAATGGGGGAAGGGACAGGAATAAGAGGACTTGGGTATTATAAGTAATAAAACAGAAAAGGCTTAATGTAGTTTTCCTACAGGAAACACATAGTGATGAGGAAAATGAGGTTGACTGGGGTATGTGGTGGGAGGGGCAGCATATACTCAGTCATGGTACTAATTTCAGTGCTGGGGTGGCAATCTTGTTTTCCTCAGGCTTAGGGGTGACTGTGGTATCTACAACAGAGATTGTCAAGGGTTGGGTTTTATTGGTCAAGGTGGATGTTATGGGGTTTTTGTTTGTTTTTCTGAATGTTTATGAGGGTACAGAGCATATTGTTGTTTTTGATAAAATTAAGGAAACCCTAAGACAGTGTGACCAAGAGAGGTGTATGGTTTTAGGGGGGGACTGGAACTGTACAGTGGATTTTACTGTTGATCGCACCGCTGAAGAACCTCACCTGCGGTCAGCCACTTGCCTGTCTGGTCTATTAACTGAGTTTGAGCTTTCTGATGTGTGGAGAGTTAGGAATGCAAAAGTTAGGCAGTACACATGGCTAAAAGTTAATGAAGGTCGTGTCAGTGCAGCAAGGTTAGACAGGTTGTATGTATCTGAGCAATACTGTAGTAGGGTTGGAAGGTGTGACATTACTCCTGTGGGTTTCTCTGATCACCATATTGTTACTGTTGATATTCACTTGTCCTGTCCACGAAGGTCATCACCTTACTGGTATTTTAATGTTAAATTGTTACATGATGTCATGTTTTGTGAAAGGTTTTTGTTGTTTTGGGAAAAATGGAGGGTTACAAAAGGGAATTTTGAGTCCTTGAGTCAATGGTGGGAGGTTGGGAAGGCCCAAATACGAGTATTTTGTCAACAGTATACTGCTCTGTCTCAAATTGAAGTTAAAGAGACTATCAAGGCCCTTGAACAGGACATCAGATCTATTGAATTGAAGCTGCTCACTCAGAACTACCCTGGAGTAGTCATGAACTTACAGGACAAGAGACATGAACTGAGGTCGTTTCTGCATGAAAGAGTGAAGGGTGCCTTGATTAGGTCTCGTTTCGCTTCCCTCAAGGATATGGATGCTCCTAGCGCTTTTTTAAAAACCTAGGACAGTCGACATTGCAACGTAAACAGATGGTCTGCCTTCGTCTCCCTGATGGGAAGGTGACCACGGATGACATTGAAATGCGTCAACATGCCGTGGATTTCTACTCTGCCCTCTATAAGGCGGAGGATTGTGACTCTCTGTGTACTGAACAGTTGTTACACGGTCTTCCTCGATTGGGACATGAGCAGAGAGTCGCATTGGACTCTGACATTACACTGCAAGAGCTGTCCACAGCAGTTATGCAGCTCTCATCAGGCCGAGCCCCTGGCATCGATGGTTTACCATCTGAGGCGTGGGGTGTACCAAGCTGGGTCATCTGATGCGGAGCAGGAGCAGATCGTTGGAGGCTCTGCATCGGTCCTCGTGCTCCTAGACCTTAGTGCTGCTTTTGATACCATCGATCACCACATTCTTTTGGAGAGATTGGAAACCCAAATTCGTCTACACGGACAAGTTCTGGCCTGGTTTAGATCTTATCTGTCTGAAAGATATCAGTTTGTCTCTGTGGATGGTTTGTCCTCTGACAGATCAACTGTAAATTTCGGTGTTCCTCAAGGTTCCGTTTTAGGACCACTATTGTTTTCACTTTATATTTTACCTCTTGGGGATGTCATTCGAAAACATGATTTTAACTTTCACTGCTAAGCGGATGACGCACAGCTGTACATTTCGATGAAACATGGTGAAGCCCCAAAATTGCCCTCGCTGGAAGCCTGTGTTTCGGACATAAAGAAGTGGATGGCTGCAAATGCTCTACTTTTAAACTCGGACAAAACAGAGATGCTTGTGCTAGGTCCCAAGAAACAAAGAGATCTTCTGTTGTATGTGACAATTAATCTTGATGGTTGTACAGTTGTCTCAAATAAAACTGTGAAGGACCTCGGCGTTACTCTGGACCCTGATCTCTCTTTTGACGAACATATCAAGACTGTTTCAAGGACAGCTTTTTTCCATCTACGTAACATTGCAAAAATCTGAAATTTTCTGTCCAAAAATTATGCTGAAAAATGTATCCATGCTTTTGACACTTCTAGGTTAGACGACTGCAATGCTCTACTTTCCGGCTACCCGGATAAAGCACTAAATAAACTTCAGTTAGTGCTAAATACAGCTGCTAGAATCACATTTTTTTATCATATTACTCCAGTGCTAGCCTCCCTACACTGGCTTCCTGTTAAGGCAAGGGCTGATTTCAAGGTTTTACTGCTAACCTACACAGCATTACATGTGTCACGTTTGTCGTAGTGAGGAGACCAAGGCGCAGCGTGATTTGAAGACATTCTTCTTTAATAAATGAAGATCACTAAAACACTAAACAAACTAACAAAAATAACAAAATGAACGTGAAGCTAATTACAACGAGTGCTGACATGCAACAACACATAGACAACTACCCACAAAACCAAAATGGAAAATGGCAACCTAAATAGGATCCCCAATCAGAGACAACGAAAAACAGCTGCCTCTGATTGGGAACCAATTCAGGCCACCATAGACCTTCATAACCTAGACATACAAAAATCCCCATAGATAAACAAAAACCCTAGACAAGACAAAACACACATACCCACCCTCGTCACACCCTGAGCTAACCAAAATAATACAGAAAATATAGAAAACTAAGGTCAGGGCGTGACAACATGGGCTTGCTCCTACCTATATTTCCGATTTGGTCCTGCCGTACATACCTACACGTATGCTACGGTCACAAGACGCAGGCCTCCTAATTGTCCCTAGAATTTCTAAGCAAACAGCTGGAGGCAGGGCTTTCTCCTATAGAGCTCAATTTTAATGGAATGGTCTGCCTACCCATGTGAGAGACGCAGACTCGGTCTCAACATTTAAGTCTTTATTGAAGACTCATCTCTTCAGTAGGTCATATGATTGAGTGTAGTCTGGCCCAGGAGTGTGAAGGTGAACGGAAAGGCACTGGAGCAACGAACCGCCCTTGCTGTCTCTGCCTGGCCGGTTCCCCTCTCTCCACTGGGATTCTCTGCCTCTAAAAGCGAAGACCAAGAAGGCAGAATAACTTTCCTTAAATGTATCCATAATAGAAAGGAAATGTCCTTTATTAATGTGTGTGCTCCAATTTCAAATGATCCTAAATTGTTTTATTCTCTGAACTGGATATTGTTAGAATTAACTTAATTCCAACTGGTTATTGGGACAGATATGAATGCCATTCTGGACATGCGGGACACATCTAATAAGACCAACAATCCACAGGCAACCAAGGTTCTCCAACATATACTCTCCAATTACCACCTCATTGATACCTGGGGAGCTCATAACCCTAAAGCAAAATAATAATTTTTATTTAAACAGGCACAAAACATTCTCCCGAATGGATTTCGTACTATTATCGGCTCCTGCATTTCCTTCATCAAGAAAATAGAATTGATTAACAAAAATTCAGTTGATGATCCTTGGATTTTATGAAACGCCATCAAAGGTTTTATTAAAAACAATGCCACTGCATTTGCATCTGGGATGAATAAATCACAATTAAAGAAGATTTCAGTATTGGAAAAGTTGTTAATGACGTAAGCGCCTTCTCAACAAACACACATTTCAGACCAGGTAGAGTATACTTTCTACAAAGTCAAGACACAACTAAATCTATTGATAAGACAGAGCAGAATTTGCCATCCACTGAGTTAGACTTAAACACCGTAATGATAAATTAGCAGATATTGCAACTATTGAATTGGAATCAAGTGAATTTGCATTTGTATTTATTAAGGATCCCGTGTAGTGTGTGTCTTATCATGTGTATGTGTGTCTGTGCCTGTATGTGTCTCTTCACAGTCCCTGCTGCTCCGTGAGGTGTATTTGTATCTGTTTTTTCCCATCTGATTCTACTACTTGCATTAGTTACCTGATGTGGAATAGAGTTCCCTGTAGCCATGGCTCTATGTAGTACTGTGCGACTCCCAGTGTGTTCTTGACTTGGGGATTGTGAAGACTTTTTGTGGCATGTCTTGTGGGGTATGCATTGGTGTCCGAGCTGTGTGCTAGTAGCTTAAAAACAGACACTTCAAAGCGTTCAGCATGTCAACACTTCATACAAAAACAAGTAGTGATGAAGTCAATCCCTCACCACTTTGAGCCATGACAGATTTACATGCATATTATTAATAACGTTAGCTCTCTGTATACATTTAAGTGCCAGGTGCAACAAAACTAGAGCCTGTAGGACCTGCCTTGTTGATAGTGTTAAAAAGGCAGAGCAGCGCTTTATTATGGACAGCCTTCTCCCCATCTTAGCTACTGTATCAACATGTTTTTACCATGACAGGGTTACTTCAAGCAGTCACCTCAACTTGCTCAATTTCCAAATAACTTATTACAAGATTTAGTTGAGGTTTAGGGTTTAGTGAATGATTTGTTCCAAATACAATGGTTTTAGTTTTTGAAATATTAAGGACTAACTTATTCCTTGCCACCATTCTGAAACTAACTGCAGCTCTTTGTTAAGTGTTGCAGTGATTTCGCTGTAGTAGCTGACGTGTATAGTGTTGAGTCATCCGCATACATAGACACACCGGCTTTACTCAAGGCCAGTGGCATGTCATTAGTAAAGATTGAAAAAAGTAAAGGGCCTAGACAGCTGCCCTGATGAATTCCTGATTTCTCCTGGATTATGTTGAAGAGGCTTCCATTAAAGAACACCCTCTGTGTTCTGTTAGACAAGTAACTATTTTTCCACAATATAGCAGGGGGTGTAAAACCATAACACATGTTTTTCCAGCAGCAGACTAGGATCGATAATGTCAAAGTAGCACAAAACAGCTCCCACAATCGTCTTATCATCTATTTCTCTCAGCCAATCATCAGTCATTTGTTTAAGTGCCATGCTTGTTGAATGTCCTTCCCTATAAGCGTGCTGAAAGTATGTTGTCAATTTGTTTACAGTAAAATAGCATTGTACATGGTCAAACACAATTTTCCCCAAAGGTTTACTAAGGGTTGGTAACAGGCTGATTGGTTGGCTATTTGAGCCAGTAAAGGGGGCTTTACTCATCTTGGGTAGCGGAATTACTTTTCCTTCCCAACAGGCCTGAGGGCACATGCTCTTTAGTAGGCTTAGATTGAAGATATGGCAAATAGGAGTGGCAATATCGTCTGCTATTATCCTCAGTAATTTTCCATCCAAGTTGTCAGATCCCGGTGGCTTGTCATTGTTGATAGACAAATAATTTTTCACCTCTTCCACCCTCACTTTACAGAATTCAAAAATACAACGCTTGTCTTTCATAATTTGATCCGTTATACTTGGATGTGTAGTGTCAGCGTTTGTTGCTGGCATGTCATGCCTTGGTTTGCTTGCTAATCTTGCTAATGAAAAAAATCATTAAAGTAATTGGCAATATCAGTGGGTTTTGTGATCAATGAATTACTATCAGAACCCAAATTAATCAACCAAAGATTCTCCCGTTTTTATAAAGAATTGTACACCTCTGATTGTAAATCCACACCAAGTCAGACGAGTCCTTTTTAAAAGAAATAAGAACTCCTCCTCTCAACTGAGGAAGCGTGCTTGCTGGGAGCTCAAATCTCTCTCCATAAACTCAAAAAGGGCATTGGATAACATGAATAAAGGCATATCATCTGGTTGGAAGGGTATTCCTCCTAAGGTTTATTTAACATTTTCAAACCAATTAGGTCCACTGTTACTTGAAATTATTAACACAGCTGTTCACAACGGTTCATTCGGAAGGAATGTAAATACAACACTAATTTCGCTTTTGTAAAATAAAAAAGGTAAGGATGCAACCCAGTGTTCTCACTATCGCCCCCTAGCGTTGATAAATAAACGTGTTTTATTTATTATGTCGTCCCGTACCGAATTTAATTATTATTATTATTTTTAAATGTAACCTTTATTTAACTAGGCAAGTCAGTTCAGAACAAATTCTTATTTAAAATGATGGCCTACCCCGGCCAAACCCGGACAACGCTGGGCCAATTGTGGGCTGCCCTATGGGACTCCCAATCACGACCTGATGTGATACAGCCTGGCAACTGACTTTACCAAGTTGATACATCCGTGCCAAAGCCGGTTTGTTAAACTATTACACCAATATCGCTCAACTCTATGGATCACATCATCCCATTATACACTGACAATATATCTCAATCCCTCCCAAATGCTTTTAAAATCTCCACCTCAAGTTATAAAATAAATCCAACCAAATCTGTCCTACTGCTTCTCAAGACACCGATGGAGGACTCCATCTCTACTAAACGGAATCCTAATCGGTTCCCATATTAAATATTTAGGAATAGACATATTTCCTTCCGTAGATACAACCAGAAACTTTAACAGCACGCTGAATTCAATCCGACCTCAGTAGACAGACTAAAATCCCAGTTCTTATAATACTAGAACCGAGTACCCGTCTGAGAACGTTGGGAACATTGTCGGGCGTCCCATTTACCATACGCATCGGATGCAAATGAAACCGCAAGGTGTGCAAACATAAGCACCAAGGCTTGATAAATAGTGCTTAAACAATTGTAAAGCATGACTTGTATGAAGAAATATTTGTGGAAATATATTATTGTAAAAATAAAACAATAGTTATTCGTTCAGATAGTCAATGATATGTTTTGTATAATTCTACAAAGTCCTATTAAACATGTAGGCCTAAAGCCAATTTTCGACACATCCTGGCCGATGGCGTATCAACATTCTAACAGTCATACATGCATTTCATACATGCTATGGGAAGAATAATACTTTTGTTGTGTTTATAAAGGTCTAAGGTAACATTAGAAAACTAAAAAACTATTCTTTCAAATAACATAGCATGTATTAGTCTAGGGCTATAAGTTAAAAGAAACACTAGTTCAAGAAGTCCATTATAATTTCATTTTGCCAGGTCTAAAGAAACATGTGGAAATGAGAAAATGTGTTTAAAAGAAAACAGAATAGTGAATTTTACGTGTATTATGTTGGTCTGCCTAGTAGCCAGAGCAATGCTGCCACACAAGCGGTCATGTCCTAAACGCATGGACAGCGCAGATACTCTTGGAAAAAGTGAAGTTTGGAAATAGAGCTGGAAACTATGTGACAAAGGTAAGTGTCATAGAAACTGCAGAATATGCTGTTTCTCATACTACATGGAAATCAAAAAGTTACCTGCATGTGACTGAAGGAGGATTTGATAAAGTGCATTACAAGCTGCACCCCTCTCTTCATGTGCAATTTGACAACTGATAATACTGTCAGTCATCAGACTATTGCCAATTTAATCTTGTCTATAGGCAAACTCTTGTGTGGAATTCGTTTTGGTATAGCGTAGGTGTAGTTTCGATGGGCCGGCTGACTGGCATCGTTTGTTTCCCCTTGCTCATCAACTTGGATAACAAGAGTCAAGGATATATTTTGCATTATTCTGAAGGACTACTGCAACACGTACCATGTTTTCATTTTTACCTTACAATAAATTTGATTAGTAATAGGTATAGTAAATAAAACAGTCCCGTAATAGCTTATTTTTACAAAGTAAAACGTAAAAGAAAATATAATTATTTGCTATAAACATAAGTGCTAACGCTGATAAATAGGCATAACAAACTCAATACACTATTGTATTTCTAAATTAAAACAACCTCTTCACGCTCCTCATCATCCAGTTAGGCTTAATTTAAATTAAATTGTGAAGTAACGTGCACAATTATAATCCATTCGTCATTCATTCAGTGAGGAGAGAGAGACGCTTTAGTTCCTGACTGGGTACCAACATCCTAGTGCATTGTCTTGGCATGTTAAGTAGATAGGTGTGAAGAAAACAGGTGAAAAGGCTCTACATACTTTTTTTTTTGCTCAACTGTCAGAATTTTGAAATCAAAATGTAAAATACAAACATTTCGGAAAAGTCAGGGAAGGAGCAGGACAAAGGTTATTTGGGGTGTGATTTTTTCATTTAAAATTTACGAAATCAAACGTCAGTGGCCTATGATGGTTCTAGTGTTAGTCAGCAGAATATCTATTGTCAAAATAAATATATATTGCCATGGCTGAATTTATGTAGGTCAATGCTTCTCTTGTCTCCCCCTTCTGGCTATTGTGCAGTTTCACTGACATATCCCTCAACTACTCTTTGGTCCCATTATTGCTCACACAATCTCTATTTGGTGCAACATTTTGAAACAATGTCTACTGAACAAAAATATAAACATAACAATTTACAGTTCATATAAGGAAAATCTGTCAATTGAAATTAATTAATGAATCTATGGATTTCACATGACTGGGCAGAGGCGCGGGCCATGGGTGGGCCTGGGAGGGCATAGGCCTACTTGGAAGCCAGGTTCAACCACTGGGTAGCCAGGCCCAGACAACTAGAATGTTTTTTTCCCACAAAAGAGATTTATTACAGACAGAAATACTGCTCAGCACCCCAACCTCCCCCTCTGATGATGCCGCAGTTGAAGAAGCTGGATGTGGAGGTCCTGGGCTGGTGTGGTTACACGTGGTCTGCGGTTGTGAGGCCGGTTGGACGTACTGCCAAATGATCTAAAACGACGTTGGAGTCGGTTTATGATAGAGAAATTAACATTCAATTATCTGGAAACAGGTATGGTGGACGTTCCTGCAGTCAGCATGCCAATTGCACGTGGCATTGTGTTGCGTGACAAAACTGCACATTTTAGAGTGGTCTTTTATTGTCCCCTGCACAAGGTGCAACCTGTGTAGTGATGTTTAATCCGCTTCTTTATGGATTATCTTGACAAAGGATAAAATAGGTCACTAACAGGGATGTAAACAAATTAGTGCACAAACATTTGAGAGAAATAATATTGTTGTGCATATGGACAATGTCTGTGATATTTTATTTCAGCTCATGAAACATGGGAACAGCACTTTACATCTTGCATTCATAATTCTGTTCAGTGTAACTGGGAATCAAAACGTCATGCCCATACTCCAATATTTCACAATAATACCTTGTGACCTTTTTGCATTCCCCCCATGGTCAAATGTGGAATCTGTACCCTTGCCGATGTCATGGACAGTAATGCTTTGAGAACATTCCAAGATTTGAAAAACATACACATTACCAGGCAACTCATTTTTTTCCTAATTACAATTTTGTTCAACTATGCTAGCCTATGGAGTCCCTTGGGAAACCCAACTACCGAACCATCCAATAATGGGATTTATGAATAAATTATCTGGGTTGCCGAAAGGACTGATCTCTCTATATCATATAGTGCATATCGGGAAAGTATTCAGACCCCTTGACCTTTCCACATTTTGCTTCATACAGCCTTATTCTAAAATGGATTTAAAAAAATGATCATCAGTTCACCCATAATGACAAAGCGAAAACAGGTTTTAAGAAATGTTTGCAAATTTATTAAACAAAAATACACCTTATTTACATAAGTATTCAGACCCTTTTATATGAGACTCGAAGTTGAGCTCAGGTGCATCCTGTTTCCATTGATCATCCTTGAGATGTTTCTAGAATTTGATTCCACCAGTGGTAAATTCAATTGATTGGACATGATTTGGAAAGGTACACACACAAACCTGTCTTTATAAGGTCCCAAAGTTGACAGTGCATGTTAGAGCAAAAACCAAGCCATGAGGTCGAATGAATTCTCCGTAGAGCTCAGAGACAGGATGTGTCAAGGCAGAGATCTGGGGAAGGGTACCAAAGAAATGCCTGCACCATTGAAGGTTCCCAAGAACACAGTGGCCTCCATCATTCTTAAATGGAAGAAGTTAAGAACCACTAAGACTATTCCTAGAGCTGGTTGCCCAGGCCAAAATGAGCAATCGGGGGAGAAGGGCCTTGGTCAGGGAGGTGACCAAGAACCTGACAGAGCTCAAGAGTTCCTCTGTGGAGATGGGAGAACCTTCCGGAAGGACAACCATCTCTGCAACAGTTCACCAATCAGGCCTTTATGGTATAGTGGCCAGATGGAAACCACTCCTCAGTAAAAGGCACATGACAGTTTGCTTGGAGTTTGCCAAAAGGCCCCCAAACGACTCTCCGACCATGAGAAACAAGATTCTCTGGTCTGATGAAACCAAGATTGAACTCTTTGGTCTGAATGTCAAGCGTCATGTCTGGAGGAAAGCTGGCACCATCCCTATGGTGAATCATGGTGATGTTTTTCAGTGGCAGGGACTGGGAGACTAGTCAGGATCCAGGGAAAAATGAACGGAGCAAAGAGAGAGATAGAGAGAGATCCTTGATGAAAACCTGCTCCAGAGCGCTCAGGACCTCCGACTAGGGCGAAGGTTCAACTTCCAACAGGACAACGACCCTAACCACACAGCCAAGACAATGTAGGAGTGGCTTGTTTCTGAATGTCCTTGAGTGGCCCAGCCAGAGCCCGGACTTGAATCCAATTGAATCTCTCTGTAGAGTCCTGAAAATAGCTGTGTAGCGACGCTCCCCATCCAACCTGACAGAGCTTGAGGATCTGCAGAGAAGAATGGGAGAAACTCCCCAAATACAGGTGTGCCAAGCTTGTAGCATCATACCCAAGAAGACTCAAGGCTGTAATCGCTGCCAAAGGTGCTTCAACAAAAGTCCTGAGTAAAGGGTCTGAATATACTTATGTAAATGTCATATTTCAGTTTTTATTTTTAATACATTTACAAAAATGTCTAAAAACCTGTTTTTGCTTCGCCATTATGGGGTATTGTGTGTAGATTGATGAGGGGAAACAAAATACTTAATCCATGTTAGAATAAGGCTGGAACGTAACAAAATATGGAAAAAGTCAAGGGGTCTGAATAATTTCCGAACTTTTGGAAAGCTTTTGGAAAGCTCACTCACTCATTCTGAGTGAGCCATTAAAAAAGTATTGTCCACAGATCTAAGTGAATTTGAACTAAAAATATGACCTCGGCATCCGGCAATCCGAAACCATCAATTTATACATTTTAAGTTTGTTCACAGACTGTATTTAACACCAAGAAAACGTTTTACGATGAAACAGGCCCCAACCCCCAACTGTCCACTGTGTCCCCTAAATCAGGTAGGCATATTCTTTCATCTGATGTGGGAGTGGCCTGCAGCTAAATGCTGCTGGGACGAAGCTACAAAATGTATGTGCATGAATTTAAATATTCAATGCTTTGCATATACTATGTTACTTAACGATGATAGGTCCTTGAATCTCTCAATAAATCAGAGATGATCACTGCTGGCATGCAGCACTGCCGCAAAAAAAAGATCTTGGCTCCTAAATGGCAATCGCCTCACTCTCTCCAGATTCCTCAGAAGATACAGTTACTATTAGAAGTTATACCATTAGAATGATCTACGGAGAGAATGAATGGTGCTAATTAAGAAACAATTGAGGCCTGGACAAATACACTTGACTCTAAAGAATAACCTCAGCTAAAGCCCAACACATCCAAATAAACAATCTATAAAGTCCAAACATACAAACAGGCTCACTTACTTATTTCATTTTTTACATACTAAATGTATTGTTACTTGTTGGCTCTGTGTTATAATCATGGTGATTAACAGTTTGTATTTGTGTTGCTTTTTAAAATTCTTATTTCTTATTTTTGATTGGCAGCCCACGTCTGGATGCGACTTAACTATTCAATAATATGAATATATGTATTGTGCGTGTAGCCCCCCCCACCCCCTCAAGAAAAAAAAAAGAGAGAAAAAAAAAGAAGATTTGGTCACACAAAAAAACTAAAGCAAAAATTTTTAACATATGGCTTCCCCAAGATGAGGAAAACTTGAGCGGTGATGTTCAAACAATGTTCTCTCCATCGGCGTACATTCATGATCAGAACCAAAGTTCCCGGAGTGCCCCATGATCCTTGGGTATTTTTTCGAAAAACCTTTATTTTGATAGGGAGTCATGGCTGAAACCCAGGTCTCTTTCCCAGATGAGCCCTGTATAGCACAATACACATCAAAATACACTAAACACATTAAACTACACATTTAAAATACACAACACGCGAAAAGCAAAACACAACCAGAAAAAAACAGACATTGTTCAGGAAAAAAGGTCCCCTAACAACTCAGTGGAGATCAAAGGAATGTCCAGAGTTAACCATCTCTGAGCCCAGGTCCGGTAGCCCCTACATCTATAGGTTAACAGTTAGTTAAGGTATGGAATAAGTTTGAGCCTGGTCCTGAAGTCACTGGGAAGGGTGGCAGGTTGCCAGGTTACTTTACAGAACATGTCCTCCAGCTTTTGGCTTGTGTCAGTCAGACAACAATTGGACGAAAGATGAAGGGAACAGGCCTTTCTTGTTTGGCTGGCCCTCAACGTATCCATGCTGTGAGGACAAAAGAACAAAATATTGATAGGTTGCACAAAAAAAAAAAAATTGGACCGTTGACCCATCTACACCCCATTTGTATGTTTGTTAGTTCAGGTTGTCTGCTTTTGTGACTACGGGGGGAGATTCCATTGGAAAACCAGATGGCCTATTGAGTATCCAGAGGAGGAGGAAGCTGTTTATCCTATAGCCCTTCTATATAGGGTTTCTGGCATAGTTATATCACGGCTCTAGAAGATAAAGAATACAATGGACATTAATATCCTGTCAGACCTGGGTTCTAGTACTATTTCAAATATCTCAATTACTTTCACATTTGAAAAAAAAGAAAAAAGTAGTTGAATATTGGAATGTATTTGGAAATACACATGGAAAGCATTTGAAAATACAAGATACTGACTCAAATACGGTCCCATGCGTTTAACCCATTTATTTGCTTTTACAAATAACCATTCAAGAACTCTTAATAAAAGTATTTGTTTTGTTTTCGGGCTGTGTATTTGAAAATACTAAAATACACAGAAAAAAGTATTTTGAATACCACATACTCAAATACACATGTATTTGAACCCAGGTCTGTATCCTGTATGAAAGGGGATCTTTGGGTTGGACTAGACATTCTATACTTGTCTTTCCATCTTACTTTTGTTTTCTTTCTTAACTATTCAATCCACATTGCAGAAGTTCAGCTTTACAAGGTAAACTCTGCATGTCGGCTCAATCGGAAATGACTTTAACATTTTTATTGCGGAATCTGTAACTCTTCTGTTAAAAAAAAGAAAAAAAAGTGTGGACACCCCTTGAAATTAGTGGACACCCCTTCGGCTATTTCAGCCACACCCATTGCTGACAGGTGTATAAAATCAAGCACACAACCATACGACCTCCATAGATAAACAATGTCAGCACAATAACTGTTCCTCAGGAGCTTCATGAATGGGTTTTCATGGCCTAGCAACTGCGCACAAGCCTAAGATCACCATCCGCAATGCCAAGCGTCAGCTGGAGTGGTGTAAAGCTTGCCGCCATTGGAGAGCAGTGAGAGCGCGTTTTCTGGAGTGATGAATCACGCTTCATCAACTGGCAGTCCGACGGACTAATTTGGGTTTGGTGGATGCCAGGAGAATGCTACCTGCCCAAATGCATAGTGCCAACTGTAAAGTTTGGTGGAGTCCGGCTAGGCCCCTTAGTTCAAGTGAAGGGAAATCTTAACGCTACAGCATACAATGACATTCGATTCTGTGCTTCCAACTTTGTGGCAACAGTTTGGGAAAGGCCCTTTCCTGTTTCAGCTTAATGCCCCCGTACAAAAAAGCGAGGTCTATACAGAAATGTTTTTTCAAGATCAATGTGGAATAAATTGACTGGCCTGCACAGAGCCCTGACCTCAACCCCACCGAACACATTTGGGATGAATTGGAATGCCGACTGCGAACCAGGACTAATTGCCCAACATCAGTGCCCAACTAATGCTCTTTTGGCTGTATGCAAGCAGGTCCCCGCAGCAATGATCCAACATCTAGTGGAAAGCCTTCCCAGAAGAGTGGGGGCTGTTACAGCAGCAAAGGGGGGACAAACTCCATATTACTGCCCATGATTTTGGAATAAGATGTTCAGGCGTCCACATACTCTTGGCCATGTAGTGTATTTCTACGCCAGGGCAATCTGTAGGATATTGTCGAGGGTAAAAACCTCATCTGGAAGGCATTATGAGGACCTGGTTGGAAGTTTTGTCGACGACTCATTGATGCAGATATGGAGACTGAATGAAACAATGTCAACGGAGAAGAATCTGGTCGGAACCAATTCCAACTGTCCCGCTGTCTGTCTGCGAACTATTCACCTTGTTTCGCAAACTGACAAGCATCTCTTTTGGATGTCCATCTCCTTACTCAATCAGTAAATTATTCTGTCAATTATCACACAGATATTCTAGCTGACAGTTAAGGGAAACTTGTGATTTGAACAGGGATTTGTGTCACAATTCACGAGGAGGATTTACTGTAAATCACTTGGCTTTTTACAGACAGAAGAAATATGATACTGGAGGTAACAACAGTAAAAGTCTGAGGGTCCAGTGTTTTTATACAGATGTTACGGTTTGGAAACAAGATTGACCCCCCTGGCTCTCTAATGGTGCATGTTAGCTTGTAAACCTTGGGATTATTTACACAACAAAAACAGAAGAGCAGACCCAATCCTGTGGCTATGCACGACTGACCAGACTGGATAACACAGAATGTACGAGTCCCTTCCTAAAGACCGATCACTAAATGGTTTACCCCTTCAATGAATGGTTAAGGTCAGCGCTAATTGCAAGTAGCTGAGTTAACTGTGTCTGTTTTTCTTAACATATTTTGTATATTGTTTATGTTTGATGTATTTATGCAGGGCTCATCTGTAAAATAGACCCTAGTCTCAGTATGACTTCCCTGTCAAAATAAAGGTACAGTTTACACATTTTGTTTACTATATCAATTAAGCTGTTGCCTCAAAACTTTGAACCTACACACTGAAGAAGGCCTACTGCAAAAACAGATTTATGGAGGGTAATCTGATACTAAATCTGTGTCTGAGGGCAACTTCTATCTGTAACCGAGAGGTACCTACCCACCAATCAGCATCGTCCTCTCCAAGCACAACCAATACCTCGCCCTCGTTGAAAGTGAGCTCATCATGGTGGTCACCCACACAGCCATAGATGGCTTGGACCCGCATCACTTTTGGCTTGGGCTGGAAAACAAGCAGATAGACACAACAGCACTACTGAGTGAAAAACACCACACCAGTAAGGAAACAAAAACATTACACCATCCCTAAGGGTGACTAAGCTAAACCTGTGCTTAACCAAAATAACATATTTGTTCTGAGGGGGAAAACACCCAGTAGAGATAAATAGGTGTATGCCCCACAGTAATGATTCAGGGAAAATGTCAAAATACATATTTTCTGTCATTAGAGTAAGTAAAGATCTCAAACTGAGCATCTAATCCTGGTGTGGTGACTAAGACTTGGAGTTGCCAACTATTTGCCGGAGCCTTTGCGTCCCAGCAGATAGAGCTATTGCCAACTTGAGGTATCCGAGGCCTGCTTGCCTAAAAAACACATTATCGAAACAGAATAAAAATGGCTGGCCTTTGGACGTATACAGTAAAATTCCAACTTAAATATAGTCTGCTATGCCTTGACCTCTACTAAATGGAAATACCAACCAAATCAAAATATTGATGATGAAACTTAAACTGGAGCGGGGGGATTAATGAAAATGAATTGTTGTACACCCTAACAAAAATAATGTAAGGAAAAGAGTCAGTCTGCCCCCTCTCACCAGTGCTCTCCTGGGCATGGGGTGTGGGGGATCGCCTTGGTGGGAGGAGGCCCCATTGGACTGCAGGCTGATGGAGCAGGGGGCCATGGTGGAGTTTAGAGGAGGGTGTCTGCTGCTGGGCTGAGGCATCTGATAGACAAAGTGGGACTTTTTGCTCTCTCCATCTGCGCGGAATCCTGGGGGGCACAAAGGGGAGAGCGATCAATAAAGACACTCGCCCGTTATGTCTGTGAAATAAATGTGGTTGAATTCTATGTAGAGAGCATACTATGGAGAATGATCATGTGTGGTTTTACAACTAGCAACCACTTCAAGAAATAGGTGTTACCCAATGTTGCTCCTGAAAAGGATGTGCTTTCATATGTGTGATACAAACATAAGTAAAATAGATTCAATCTGTAAAATACAGATAGAATAGTTTACCTCTCTCTGGCAGTTCAGATAGGGAGTTGAGGGCAGTCACAGAGTATTTTGGAGACCCTGAGCTGAAATGGACGGGGAAAGACAATGTATACAGTAGTTGGCACAGTGTTATGACAGAATAAATTGATGTATCTGGTGAAAGTTACTGAATGTAGTTTACGATGGCTCAATCAGTAAGGCTTGTCTGAATGGCTTGCTCCATTTAATTTCATACAGCATTACGACTAGGACTTCCCTGAATTGGATCCTTTGTTCCTATAGAGGAATTTAACTTATTCCAGAGGCTGCTTTTAGTCCGGCTCAGGAGGTGTGCACACCATCCACCTCTTCCGAGTATATTACTCGCAAATCTTTTCAGTCTCTGGATAATAAAGTAGACGAGATCAGGGCGAGGATCTCCTTCCAGAGACACAAGGGAATGTAACATACTCTGTTTCACGGAAACATGGCTCTCTCGGGATATACTGTCACAGTCAATATAGCCAGCTGGGTTCTCAGTACATCGCACTGACAGGAATAAAGAACTCTCCTCCGGGAAGAGAAAGGCGTATGTATGTTTCATGATTAACTACTCATGGAGTGATTGTGATAACATACAGAAACTCAAGTCCTTTTGATCACCAGACATAGAATACCTCAATCAAATGCCGATCGTATTACCTCCGAAGAGAATTCTCTATACACAGTCACAGCTGTGTATATTCCCCCTCAATCCGATACCACGACGGCCCTCAAAGATCTACAATGGACTTTATGCAAACTGGAAACCACATATCCCGAGGATACATTTATTGTAGCTTGGGATTTTAACTAAGCAAATTTGAGTAAAATGCTACCGAAGATCTACCAACACATTAACTGTAGTACTCGCTCTGTAAAAACATTGGACCACTCCTACACACCTTTTTGAAATGCATACAAGGCCCTCCCCCGCCCTACCTTTGGCAAATCTGATCATGACTCCATTTTGCTTCTCCCTTCCTATAGGCAGAAACTCAAACAGGAAGGACATGTGCTAAGGTCTATTCAACGCTGGTCTGACCAATTCATTCATGTGTGGGGTCGCATCTCAGCCAAGGGAGTGGGCTCACTTACAATTTTACCTAAGAACACAGCCATGAATAAAGAATGGTACCAACACATCCTCCGAGAGCAACTTCTCCCAACCATCCAGGAACAGTTTGGTGACGAACAATGCCTTTTCCAGCATGATAGAGCACCTTGCCATAAGGCAAAAGTGATAACTAAGTGGCTCGGGGAACAAAACATTGATATTTTGGGTCCATGGCCAGGAAACTCCCCAGACCTTAATCCCATTGAGAACTTGTGGTCAATCCTCAAGAGGCGGGTGGACAAACAAAAACCCACAAATTCTGACAAACTCCAAGCATTGATTATGCAAGAATGGGCTGCCATCAGTCAGGATGTGGCCAAGAAGTTAATTGACAGCATGCCAGGGCGGATTGCAGAGGTCTTGAAAAAGAAGGGTCAACATTGCAAATATTGACTCTTTGCATCAACATCATGTAATTGTCAATAAAAACCTTTGACACTGAGGAAATGCTTGTAATTATACTTCAGTATTCCATAGTAACATCTGACAAAAATATCTAAACACACTGAAGCAGCAAACTTTGTGGAAATTAATATTTGTGTAATTCTCAAAACTTTTGGCCATGACTGTACAGTACCAGTCAAAAGTTTGGACACTTTATTTTTACTATTTTATACATTGTAGAATAATAGTAAAGACATCAAAACTATGAAATAACGAATGGAATCATGTAGTAACCAAAAAAGTGTTAAACAAATTAGCCAGCCTCAGCAAAGTAGCCAGCCTTTGCCTTGATGACAGCTTTGCACATTATTTATTTAACCTTTATTTAACTAGGCAAGTCAGTTAAGAACAAATTGTTATTTACAATGACGGCCTACCCCAGCCAAACCCTAACCTGGACAATGCTGGGCCAATTGTGCGCCGCCCTATGGGACTCCCAATCACGGCAGGTTGTGATACAGCCTAGAATCGAACCAGGGTCTGTAGTGACGCCTCTAGGATTGAGATGCAGTGCCTTAGACCGCTGCGCCACTCGGGAGTGCTAAAACTCTTGGCTTTCTTTCAACCAGCTTCATGAGCTAGTCACCTGGAATGCATTTCAATTAACAGGTGTGCCTTCTTAAAAGTACATTTGTGGAATTTCTTTCCTTAATGCGTTTGAGGCAATCAGTTCTGTTGTGACATGGTAGGGGTGGTATACAGAAGATAGCCCTATTTGGTAAAAGACCAAGTCCATATTATGGCAAGAACAGCTCAAATAAGCAAAGAGAAACGACAGTCCATCATTACTTTAACACATGAAGGTCAGTCAATCTGGAAAATTTCAAGAACTTTGAATGTTTCTTCAAGTGTAGTCGCAAAAACCATCAAGCGCTATGATGAAACTGACTCTCGTGAGGACCGCCACAGAAAAAGAAGACCCAGAATTCCCTTTGCTGCAGAGGATAAGTTCATTAGAGTTAACAGTCTCAGAAATTGCAGACCAAATAAATGTCTCACAGAGTTCAAGTAATAGACACATCTCAACATCAACTATTCAGAGGAGACTGTGTAAATCAGGCCTCCATGGTCGAATTGCTGCAAAGAAACCACTACCTAAGGACTCAAATCAGAAGAAGAGACATGCTTGGGCCAAGAAACACGAGCAATGGACATTAGACCAGTGGAAATCGGTCCTTTTGTCTGATGAGTCCAAATTTGAGATTTTTGGTTCCAACAGCCGTGTCTGTGAGATGCATAGTAGATGAACGGATGATCTCCGCATTTGTGGTTCGTACGGTGAAGCATGGAGGTGGTGGTGTGGGGTTGCTTTGCTGGTGACAAAGTCAGTGATTTATTTAGAATTCAAGGCACATCTAACCAGCGCGGCTACCACGGTATTCTGCAGCGATACGCCATCCCATCTGGTTTGCGCTTAGTGGGACTATCATTTGTTTTTCAACAAGACAAGGATCCAACACACCTCCAGGTTGTGTATGGGCTATTTGACCAAGAAGGACAGTGATGGAGTGCTGCATCAGATGATCTGGCCTCCACAATGACTGGACCTCAACCCAATTGAGATGGTTTGGGATGAGTTTGAACCACAGTGAGTGAAGGAAAAGCAGCCAACAAGTGCTGAGCATATGTGGGAACTCCTTCAAGACTGTTGGAAAAGCATTCCAGGTGAAGCTGGTTGAGAGGAGGCCAAAAGTGTGCAAAGCTGTCATCAAGGTAAAGGGTGGCTACTTTAAAGAACCTAAGATATAAAATATATTTTGATTTGTTTAACACTTTTTTGGTTACTACATGATTCCATATGTGTTATTTCATAGTTTTGTTGTCTTCACTATTATTATACAATGTAGAAAATCTTAAAAATAAAGAAAACCACTTGAATGAGTAGGTGTCCAAACTTTTGACTGGTACTGTATATACTGTATTCTATTCTACTGTATTTTAGTTAATGCCACTCTGACATTGCTCAATCTAATATATATATATAAAATATATTTCTTAATTCCATTCTTTTACTTTTAGATGTGTGTGTATTGTTGTGAATTGTTAGTTACTTCTGCACTGTTGGCGCTAGGAACACAAGCATTTTGCTACACCCGCAATAACATCTGCTTAATAGGTGTATGTGACCAATAAAATGTGATTTGATTTATAGTAAGCATAATATAATTGACATTTTCTGTTCTACGGGCATGTTGTGAGAATGTATACAAATGTATCATCAGCATAGCGTAATGTCCCTTCTCTTTTATTAGCCACGTGGGGAATGTCATTCACCCATCTACCTTACAGCCTATGAGCACGGCAAAATCACGTACATTCCTCACGCTTGCTGTTTAACCTGTTGGTACACTCTTGCAAATATTACCTTTCTCTCTCTCTCAACCAATGGGCGTAAATCTTGGGATATATTGACAGTGAATTCGGAAAGTATACAGACCCCTTGACTTTATCCACATTTTGTTATGTTACAGCCTTATTCTAAAATGGATTAAATTGTTTCCCCCCCCCCCCTCATCAATCTACACACAATACCCCATCACGACAAAGCAAAAAAAAGGGTTGTAAAAATGTTTGAATCATTTATTAAAAATTAAAAACAGAAATATCACATTTACATAAGTATTCAGACACTTTACTCAGTACTTTGTTGAAGCACCTTTGGCAACGATTACAGCCTTGAGTCTTCTTGGGTACGACGCTACAAGCTTGGCACACCTGTATGAAGAGTTTCTCCCATTCTTCTCTGCAGATTCTCTCAAGCTCTGTCAGGTTGGTTGGGGAGCGTCACAGCAATTTTCAGGTCTCTCCAGAGATTTGATCGGGTTCAAGTCCGGGCTCTGGCTGAGAGACTTGTCCCGAAGACACTCCTGCGTTGTCTTGGCTGTGTGCTTAGGGTAATTGTCCTGTTGGAAGGTGAATCTTCACCTCAGACTGAGGTCCTGAGTGCTCTGGAACAGGTTTTTATCAAGGATCTCTCTACTTTGCTCCGTTCAGCTTTCCCTCGATCCTGACAAGTCTCCCAGTCACTGCAGCTGAAAATCATTCCCACAGCATGATGCTGCCACGATCATGCTTCACAGTAGGGATTGTGCCAGGTTTCCTCCAGACATGACGCTTGGCATTCAGGCCGAAGAGTTCAATCTTGATTTCGTCAGACCAGAGAATCTTGTTTCTCATGGTCTGAGTCCTTTAGGTGCCTTTTTGGCAAACTCCAAGGAGGCTGTCATGCACCTTTTACTGAGAAGTGGCTTCCATCTCACCACTCTACCATAAAGATCTGATTGGTGGAGTGGTGCAGAGATGGTTCTCCTTCTGGAAGGTTCTCCCATCTCCACAAAGGAACTCAGTGTGACCATTGGGTTCTTGGTTACCTACCTGGCCAAGGCTCTTCTCCCCAGATTGCACCAAGACTCTAGGAAGAGTCTTAGTATTTACAAAAATCTTCCATTTAAGAGTAAAATTCAAGTATCATGTAGTAGCCTAAACTTATCGCTGTTACATTGAACTAGGTGAATGGAATATGAATGACAGTCATCCAATATGATGTAATAGAAACAAGACCATGCTCAATCATCCTCCCTCATCTTAAACGGCACTGACCGCCACTGAATTCTATAATTACGCCCCCAAAAGTTCTTCAAGCATAGGAGGTCCTGTACCGGGAAGGAATTAAATCTACTTTCACCCCTGGTCTATATCTTAACAAAATATCTAAATGAAGTTGGCATACTCACACACACTTCTGGAAGGATGACTCTGGACCACTGTAGCCTGTTGAATTTGATGGTACCCCATAATCTATACAGAGGATTAACAGATCACATTTAACAGTAAGTCAGAGCCCACCATTCTGTCTCCACAGGTCCCTGCCCCAGAGATAAAAAAAAAGACGTCAACGGACATACTGCCAAAAATAAATTTAATCTTACAAGACTATTACCAGTGAGTGCAGGTTTTTCCCCTGTTATTATGTGCTTTTTAGCACCGTACACCCAGAGACTTCCTATCATTCAGAAGTGAGCATACTGTTTACACAAGACGGAAGGTATTTTTTTGTATTTTATTAGGATCTCCATTAGCTGTTGCAAAAGCAGCAGCTACTCTTCCTGGGGTCCACACAAAACATGAAACATAATACAGAACATCATAAGACAAGAACAGAACTACATACATTTTTAAAAAGGCACACGTAGCCTACGTATAAATGCATACACACAAATTATCTAGGTCAGAGGCGGGGAGAGGCGTTGTGCACGAGGTGTTGCTTTATCTGTTTTTTGAAACCAGGTGTGCTGTTTATTTCAGCAATATGAGATGGAAGTTCCATGCAATAAGGGCTCTATATAATACTGTACGTTTTCTTGAATTGGTTCTGGATTTGGGGACTATGAAAAGACCCCTGGTGGCATAAGTGTGTGTGTCAGAGCTGTGTGTAAGTTGACTACGCAAATAATTTGGGATTTTCAACAAGAAGAAGTGATGCAGTCCGTCTCTCCTCAACTCTTAGCCAAGAGAGACTGGCATGCATAGTATTAATATTAGCCCTCTGATTACAATTACAAGGTGCTGCTGTGATGTGACATACCTGCGTGGCTCTGTTGGGAGGAATGGGGGCTGTGGGGCACTTGGGGGGTGGGCTCTGAGTAGGTGCGCTTGTGGCGGATAACCAAAGGCGGAGGGGGGGTCCTCTTCTTGCTGCTACTGGTGGTGGGGATGATGACATCACCCCAGGCCACTGGTGGGCTAACCGGGGGAGGAGGGGGTGGGACATTTGGAGCTGGAAAACACAAGTTATAATAACATGGTTTTAGCATTGGCAATCCATAAAAGACAGAGGATCTGATGAAGAGCAGATTGATGCAGAAACCACCTGGAATAGAATTGAAGAAAACTGCACAAGACGGTTTGATTGTTGAAGCACTTTTTTGCACTAGGAGCTAAAAGGACTAAAGTACTTCACATAAAATAGTGTCCCATTTTTTATGCCCCTGTGACTGTGCCAATAATATTGTCTGATCTCCTATGAGGAGTTTTTAAATTATGTTTTTCAACAAAGCACATTTGCGTACTGTCTATATCAGGGGTGGCCAAAGTAAGGCCCATAAAGCCAATTAAATGTATTTTTAAATGTTACACTTGAGCGTCTAAAACCACATAGAAAGTATGAAGAAATTATAATACACCTATAATACGTACACTATTTTTCCAGCACACAAATTGATTTTGATGAACAAATCAGCCCCCAAAAATGATTTGTCCGACCCTCCGTTGAATTTTGAAACCCGGATTTATTTAATTAGTTCCCACCCCGGGTCGAGATAAAAAAAAAATGCGTTTTATTTTCACAGGGAGTCCCATTGAGACCAATGCCTCTATTCCCAAAGGAAGCCCTTCATATACACAATTTATACCAGCGTTTCTTAAAGTATGGGTCGCCGCGGACCTGTTAATGGTGGGTCGCGACGTAAATGTATAATTATTTCATTAATTACTGGAACTGATTTGGCCAAGTGCAACTGCGAACTCGGTTCAGTGTGCTCTCTGCATAGCAGCGCTCCCTGCTCAGTTTGGCAGCTGCGTGAGTGGGAGAGATAGAGGATGATGCCTGTGTTCTTCACGGTTTATCGGATCTTTTTTCTGCAGTTTTCTTGAAGATCACTCCGCGACCCACACGCTGCAGCGATGTCATTCAAGTCACTGACTTGTTATTCCCACTAGCCATCACTCACCGCTGTCATGAAATGGACTCATGCTAGCCACAAGTTCTGACTGAGCTCAATGGTCATGAAACGCAAATACAGTGATGACTTCTTGTCTCTTTCTTACAAACTTTGAGAAATAATGAGGAGCGCCCACAATGTGTTTTGTGTGGGGAAGTGCTTAGTAATGAGTCTCAAAACTAACAAATTAATAAAATGACACGTCCTGATCAAACATCCAGGCACAACATGACGGTAAACCCAGGGAGTTCTTTCAGAACAGGGCAGAATTCTTCAGGAAACAGTGCTTCGAAAGTGGAAGAGTAAGTCAACTAGCAAGGCATTATTGTCATTTTATAACAGGTGATGATAAGTATAAATAAGGGAGTACTATCTCTCATAGTAGTAGATGTGAGTTTCTCTTTCAAACAATCTCCTGGCCTTGTAACGTTACACAGCTAATAGCTAACGTTAGCCAAAGCAAGCTAACTAACTACTGATAGTGCAACCCTAAGAAACTGTACATTTTACTGTAGAAATTATTGTTTAAAACAAGTCTAGGTTGGAACTGTTGCAAGTAATAATTTTTATTCTGAACTGGAATAACCTGATTGAAGCAAGCTGCTTTTTGACGCAAACACTCACACAGTTCTGGGTTGCTCATCTGCAGCAGGAAGCGGTCTCCTGCCTGACTGAGAAAGCAGTAGATGTTCTGATCCAGTTTGGCACCACATACACCTATGCAAGTCAGGGTTCTCAAGTACAAAAACAGTGTCAATGCTGAGCATGACCTCAGTGTTGCACTGTGAAAAACTGAGCCCAGAATAGACATGCTTGTTGAAACCTTCAACCAGCCATACACCTCTCATTAGGACTGTGTGTGTGTGTGTGTGTGTGTGTGTTCTCTGGTCTACATCTGTGTGATGTGATCAATCAGTTTATTCCAGTTCAGAATAAAAAATCTATTTTAACAGCAACAGTTCCAACCTAGACTTTCTATCAACAATAATTTATATAGTAAGATGTACAGTAGACCTGCTCATTTTTTATCTGTACTGTTACTTAGGGTTGCACGATCAAAAAGCCTGTGTGTGTGTTCTGTTGTACATCTGTGTGATGTGATAAATCCATTCCAGTTCAGAATTAAATTATGTATTGTATTTTAACAGCAACAGTTCCAACCTAGACAGTTATGTAAGTGTGTTTTTAAATGGGGGGGAAAAACATGAAAAGATATGGGTATTTAATTGTTATTTGTTTTTGTTTATATTCTTTTAGGCATTAGGGCAATGAAATGTATCGATATTTACGAATATTTGCATATTTTCTAAGCTTGGGGCCCAGGAAAACACAGAATTTCTCATTTGGGTCCCATGCTGAAACAGTTTAAGAACAATTTACAATTACATCATAATAAAACAGGATTTACAAGCCATTCCTCAGCAAAGAAGTCTTTAAATCAACAATTTGAACTGCCCCAGAGGTACCAGAACATCAAGTTGCAGGGAACTCTGTAGATCATTCCATACATGGGGTGCAAGGAAACAAAGCAAATGTACCTAACTCAGTGGAGATCGAAGGGAACTCACAGAAAGATCACTATTTACAAGTTAATGGCACACTAATTACAGAAAATAGCTTATGGTTGTGAGTGTGACAAAATAAAAGCAGGGCATTCTACCTGAGAATTGTAGAACTTGGAAACTGTCTCGACTACACCTATGAGAGGAACCACTTAACCACAAAGATGTATTGACCGTCTAGATGTGCAAGGAGTTGACTCCGCCCAGTAGAGGGTATAAATATACAGTACCATTCAAAAGTTTGGACACCTACTTATTCAAGGGCATTTCTTTATTTTTACTATTTTCTACATTGTAGAATAATAGTGAAGACAACAAAACTATGAAATAACACAGATGGAATCATGTAGTAACCAAAAAAGTGTTTTTATATTTATTTTATATTTCAGATTCTTCAAAGTAGCCACCCTTTGCCTTGATGACAGCTTTGCACACTTGGCATTCTCTCAACCAGCTTCATTGAGCTAGTCACCTGGAGTGCATTTAAATTTAAGGTCAGTCAATTCAAAAAATGTCAAGAACTTTGAAAGTTTCTTCAAAGTATCCACCCTTTACCTTGATAACATTTTTGCAAACTTGGCATTCTCTCAACCAGCTTCACCTGGAATGCTTTTCTAACAATCTTGAAGAATTCCCCACATATGCTGAGCACTTGTTGGCTGCTTTTCCTTCACTCTGCGGTCCAACTCATCCCAAACCATCTGAATTGGGTTGAGGTCAGGTGATTGTGGAGGCCAGGTCATCTGATGCAGCACTCCACTCCATCACTGTCCTTCTTGGTCAAATAGCACTTACTCAGCCCGCAGGTGTGTTGGGTCCTTGTCCTGTTGAAAAACAAATGATAGTCCCACTAAGCGCAAACCTGATGGGATGGCGTATCGCTGCAGAATACTATGGTAGCCATGCTAGTTAAGTATGCCTTAAATTCTAAATAAATCAGTGTCACCAGCAAAGCACCCCCCACACCATCATACCTCCTCTTCCATGCTTCACGGTGCGAACCACACATGCCGAGATCATCCGTTCACCTACTTTGCGTCTCACGAAGACACGGCGGTTGGAACCAAACATCTCAAATTTGGACTCATCAGACCAAAAGGACAGATTTCCACTGGTCTAATGTCCATTGCTCATGTTTCTTGGCCCTAGCAAGCCCTTTCTTCTTATTGGTGTCCTTTAGTTGTGGTTTCTTTGCAGCAATTCAACCATGAAGGCCTGATTCACACCGTCTCCCCTGAACAGTTGATGTTGAGATTTGTCTGTTACTTGAACTCAAAAAGCATTTAATTGGGCTTCAATTTCTGAGGCTGGTAACTCTAATGAACTTATCCTCTGCAGCAGAGGTAACTCTGGGTCTTCCTTTCCTGTGGTGGTCCTCAGGAGAGCCAGTTTCATCATAGCGCTTGATGGTTTTTGCGACTGCACTTGAAGAAACTTTCAAAGTTCTTGATTTCCGGATTGACTGACCTTCATGTCTTAAAGTAATGATGGGCTGTCATTTCTCTTTGCTTATTTGAGCTGTTCTTGGCATAATATGGGCTTGGTATTTTACCAAATAGGGCTATCTTCTGTATACCACCCCTACTTGTCACAACACAACTGATTGCCTCAAATGCATTAATAAGGAAAGAAATTCAACAAATTAACTTTTAACAAGGCACACCTGTTAATTGAAATGCATTCCAGGTGACTAGCTCATGAAGCTGGTTGAGAGAATGCCAAGAGTGTGCAAAGCTGTCATCAAGGGTGGCTACTTTGAAAATCCTCAAATATAAAATATATTTTGATTTGTTTAACACTTTTATGGTTACTACATGATTCCACGTGTTATTTCATAGTTTTGATGTCTTCAATATTATTCTACAATGTAGACAATAGTAAAAATAAGAGAACCCCTTGAATGAGTAGGTGTCTCCAAACTTTTGAATGGTACTGTATGTAGTCATGTAAACATGTCTGTCTTTTTGACCCAGTGGGTGAATAAACTTGGTTTGAGCTTTATTAGTCATCCGTGAGTTTTACTCTGTTTATTTAGAACCTAACAGTTGGCGCTGCGAGCAGGGTTCACCACCATTTACAGTCGAACTGGAGAGTCCGAATCAGTGGAGCAGGAGCCGGCACCATTTTTTTTTAAAACAAGGTAGGCACAGTTCCTACACCTGTTACCACTCATTCTGACATCCTGGGGGGGGTGTGAATCGTAGGCTGAACAATTATAGGATACAGACCTAGAAAAGCCTAAGTTTATTTAGTAAGCCCACTGTAAATACTCCTGGTAGACATAGGGGTTGAGGCCCCTAGGGGGGTTTAGCCACCAGACGGTTAGACTAGACACTGCGGGGCTAGGAGGGTTTAGCCACCAGAAGGTTAGAGTAGGCACTGCGGGCACTGCGTGCCGAGGAGGGTTTAGCCACCGGAAGGTTAGAGTAGGCACTGCGTGTTCAGGAGGGTTTAGCCCTCTACTAGGTTAGACTTGAGCACTGTGGGCACAGCGTGTTCAGGAGGGAAATAGCCCAACGTAATAGGTTAGATTAGGGGTTGGAGTTTGTTTTAAGTGTCTCTAGGCTATATGAAGATGTTGGCACATCCATGTGCTAGTACGATAGGTTATAGAGAAGTAGTCCATGTAGAGAGACAAAGGCAGGAAGTGGGTACCTTGGAGAATAGGAGATACAGTTGAAGTCGGAAGTTTACATACACCTTAGCCAAATACATGTAAACTCAGTTTTAAACCATTCCTGACATTTAATCCGGGTAAAAATTCCCTGTTTTAGGTCAGTTAGGATCACCACTTTATTTTAAGAATGTGAAATGTCAGAATAATAGTAGAGAGAATAATTTATTTCAGCTATTATTTCTTTCATCACATTCCCAGTGGGTCAGAAGTTTACATACACTCAACAATAAGTTGGGTGAATTTTGGACCATTCCTCCTGACAGAGCTGGTGTAACTGAGTCAGGTTGGTAGGCCTCCTTGCTCGCACACACTTTTTCAGTTCTGCCCACAAATTTTCAATAAGATTGAGGTCAGGGCTTGTGATGGCCACTCCAATACCTTGACTTTGTTGTCCTTAAGCCATTTTGCCACAACTTTGGACGTATGCTTGGGTCATTGTCCATTTGGAAGACCCATTTGCGACCAAGCTTTAACTTCCTGACTGATAACTTGAGATGTTGCTTCAATATATCCACATAAACTTCCTTCCTCATGATGCCATCAATTTTGTGAAGTGCACCAGTCCCTCCTGCAGCAAAGCACCCCCACAACATGATGCTGCCACCCCTGTGCTTCACGGTTGGGATGGTGTTCTTTGGCTTGCAAGCCTCCCCCTTTTTCCTCCAAACATAACGATGGTCATTATGGCCAAACAGTTCTATTTTTGTTTCATCAGACCAGAGGACATTTCTCCAAAAGTACGATCTTCGTCAGGACATTATCAAGGGCTATCCACTTTGACAGGCATGAGTTACATACAGTGGGGAGAACAAGTATTTGATACACTGCCGATTTTGCAGGTTTTCCTACTTACAAAGCATGTAGAGGTCTGTCATTCTTATCATAGGTACACTTCAACTGTGAGAGACGGAATCTAAAATCACATTGTATGATTTTTAAGTAATTCATTTCCATTTTATTGCATGACATAAGTATTTGATACATCAGAAAAGCAGAACTTAATATTTGGTACAGAAACCTTTGTTTGCAATTACAGAGATCATACGTTTCCTGTAGTTCTTGACCAGGTTTGCACACACTGCAGCAGGGATTTTGGCCAACTCCTCCATACAGACCTTCTCCAGATCCTTCAGGTTTCGGGGCTGTCGCTGGGTAATATGGACTTTCAAGCTCCCTCCAAAGATTTTCTATTGGGTTCAGGTCTGGAGACTGGCTAGACCACTCCAGGACCTTGAGATGCTTCTTACGGAGCCACTCCTTAGTTGCCCTGGCTGTGTGTTTCGGGTCGTTGTCATGCTGGAAGACCCAGCCACGACCCATCTTCAATGCTCTTACTGAGGGAAGGAGGTTGTTGGCCAAGATCTCGCGATACATGGCCCCATCCATCCTCCCCTCAATACGGTGCAGTCGTCCTGTCCCCTTTGCAGAAAAGCATCCCCAAAGAATGATGTTTCCACCTCCATGCTTCACGGTTGGGATGGTGTTCTTGGGGTTGTACTCATCCTTCTTCTTCCTCCAAACATGGCGAGTGGAGTTTAGACCAAAAAGCTCTATTTTTGTCTCATCAGACCACATGACCTTCTCCCATTCCTCCTCTGGATCATCCAGATGGTCATTGGCAAACTTCAGATGGGCCTGGACATGCGCTGGCTTGAGCAGGGGGACCTTGCGTGCGCTGCAGGATTTTAATCCATGACGGCGTAGTGTGTTACTAATGTTTTTCTTTGAGACTGTGGTCCCAGCTCTCTTCAGGTCATTGACCAGGTCCTGCCGTGTAGTTCTGGGCTTGATCAATGATGCCCCACGAGGTGAGATCTTGCATGGAGCCCCAGACCGAGGGTGATTGACCGTCATCTTGAACTTCTTCCGTTTTCTAATAATTGCGCCAACAGTTGTTGCCTTCTCACCAAGCTGCTAGCCTATTGTCCTGTAGCCCATCCCAGCCTTGTGCAGGTCTACAATTTTATCCCTGATGTCCTTACACAGCTCTCTGGTCTTGGCCATTGTGGAGAGGTTGGAGTCTGTTTGATTGAGTGTGTGGACAGGTGTCTTTTTTATACAGGTAACGAGTTCAAACAGGTGCAGTTAATACAGGTAATGAGTGGAGAACAGGAGGGCTTCTTAAAGAAAAACTAACAGGTCTGTGAGAGCCGGAATTCTTACTGGTTGGTAGGTGATCAAATACTTATGTCATGCAATAAAATGCAAATGAATTACTTAAAAATCATACAATGTGATTTTCTGGATCTTTTTTTTTTGATTCCGTCTCTCACAGTTGAAGTGTACCTATGATAAAAAATGACAGACCTCTACATGCTTTGTAAGTAGGAAAACCTGCAAAATCGGCAGTGTTTCAAATACTTGTTCTCCCCACTGTATGTGCCTTGGGAGGATGAACTGTAACCCTATCTGAAGAAAAACAATGAAGATGTGCCGGGAAGGAGGGGGGTGGTCAACTGTACCCGTACATTGATTTAGGGTTGCCCTAAACTGTATATATGGGGTATCAGGTTGATTTAGGAGGTCTACACGCTGGGAAGTTTATTGTAATTTAGATTAAAATGCATTCAGATACCGATCTGTCATTAACATCGCAACAGTAAAACAGGGAGAAACGGGGGCCTTAATGAGAAAAGTTAATCCTGGTAATATAAGTAGTACATACCGACCACATATAGTCCCCTTTTTGTAAATGTACATTCTAACCGTGTCGGTGTGTGCTCAGTTGAGCGTCTCGAATTCGAGTGATAGACTCAACGTGAAGCACTAAGGACTGTCATTCTAAATTTGGGTTGGATCATTTATCAACTGTTTTAATTATGATTCGGAAAGGAGAGAACGAGAGAGAGAGAGAGAGCGCACTTCCCCTAAGCTGTGAGGAGAGCACAAAGTGAGGGGAGGGTGCACTGCTCAAATCTATTCAGTCTAGGGAAATCTTATCTTGTCGTGTCCTCCGAGAGGGAGGTTATTAGAGAACCCACTAGATGATAGCTCGGGCTAACCATGATGGGACATTGATAGTAGGGGTTTCATTTTACCATGTCAAAATCCTCATGTTAAAGCGCATCAATACATATGGCATGCTGGATGATACAGTACAATTAATAAGTATGAAGCTCATAGTCTGTGTCTTGCTTTGACACCTGAGGAGGATGAAGGACCCTGGCATGGAGACTAGCATCCCATTGGCATAGAACAGAACGATGGATGGTTCTTGCCCCCAACCTCATTTGAATCAAGGGTGGTGTGAAATTATTTAACATGCATTTTGCCTGTTCAAGTCAACATGTTTTCTAGGTGTTGTGGAACATGTGCGTGATCACTGTTCCAGATGAGGGATTGTTGGATATTGACTAATTGACTTGAGCATGTTCTAGTATGTTTATAACTATATAAGTGGACTAGCAGTAGTGACTAACGTGTTATGGGTTAGATGGAATGATTTATGTACAAATGTATTTGAAGCCGGGGCTAAGTACATACAGGGCATGTGTTTAGGACTGTTTGCATATTGGTGTTAGTTGCAGAGTCTGGCAGGACTGACATCAGTGTACCAAAAACCAAGGCGTTAACGTTATTGGGAAAGCAGAATGGAATGTGACTGGGGTGGAGATCTGCGTGGCTCATAAATTAAGGAAAGTGGTATTATAGAGTCTCTGGGGAACAATACCACTCCTCTGTGTATACTGATATCAGGGGATAGCTTGTAGGAGAGGAAGGACTGCTAACTGTGCACAATATAGAGACTACTATGAAGTAAATTGAACGTCACACATACCCAGATGCAGAAACCGTGGATAGATGTCAGCATTTAACCGTGGCAAGGTGACTGGGAATATGGCCGAATACAAACACTTGTTATTCCCGCCGTAAGGACACTAAACAGGCAAAACGTCAGTATAGAGACAAAGTGGAGTCGCAATTCAACGGCTCAGACACGAGACGTATGTGGCAAGGTCAACAGACAATCACGGGCTACAAAGGGAAAACCAGCCACGTCGCAGACAAAAACGTCTTGCTTCAAGACAAGCTAAACATCTTCTTCGCCCACTTTGAGGATAACACAGTGCCTCCAACGTGGCCTGCTACCAAGTACTGTGGGCTCTCCTTCTCAGTGGCCGACATGAGTAAGACATTTAAGCATGTTAACCCTTGCAAGGCTGCCAGCCCAGACAGCATCCCCAGCCGCATCCACAGAGCATGGCAGACCAGCTGGCTGGGGTGTTTGCGGACATATTCAAGCTCTCCCTATCCCAGTCTGCTGTCCCCACTTGCTTCAAGATGTCCACCATTGTTCCTGTACCCAAGAAAGCAAAGGTAACTGAACTAAATTACTATCGCCCCGTAGCACTCACTTCAGTCATCATGAATTGCTTTGAGAGGCTAGTTAAGGATCATATCACCTCTACCTTACCTGACACCCTAGACCCACTTCAATATGCTTACCGCCCCAATAGATCCACAGACGATGCAGTTGCCATCTCACTGCACACTGCCCTATCCCATCTGGACAAGATAAATACCTATGTAAGAATGCTGTTCATTGACTATAGCTCAGCATTCAACACCATAATACCCTCCAAGCTCATCATTAAGCTCGGAGCCCTCAGTCTGAACCCCGTGCTGTGCAAACTGGGTCCTGGACTTCCTAACGAGCACCCCCGAGGTGGTGAAGGTAGGAAACAACACCTCCACTTCACTGATCCTCAACACAGGGTCCCCATAAGGGTGGGTGCTCAGCACCCTCCTGTACTCCCTGTTCACCCATGACTGCGTGGCCACTCACGCCTCCAACTCAATCATCAAGTTTGCAGACGACACAACAGTAGTAGGCCTGATTTCCAACAATGATGAGACAGCCTACAGGGAGAAGGTGAGGGCCCTGGGAGAGTGGTGGCAGGAAAATAACCTCTCACTCAACATCAACAAAACAAAGGAGCTGATCGTGGACATCAGGAAACAGCAGAGGGAGCACACACCCCTGTCCATATAGACGGGACCGCAGTGTAGCAGGTGGAAAGTTAAAGTTCCTCGGCATACACATCACTGACTATCTGAAATGGTCCACCCACACAGACAGTGTGGTGAAGAAGGCGCAATGTCTATGCCACTCCGACATTGCTCATCCTAATCTATATATATTCCTTAATTCCCTTATTTTACATTTAGGTTGTGTGCATTGTTGTGAATTGTTAGATATTACTGCACTGTTGGAGCTAGAAACACAAGCATTTTGCTACACCCAAAATAACATCTGCTAAACACGTGTATGTGACAAATACAAATTGATCATGGTGGGAGTAGTAAAGATAGTGTTGCCGTTTCTATTTTATTTAACCTTTAAACTGGGAGTCACATTGAGATTAAAAATCTACATTTTACAGAGAGCCCTGTATACATTACAATAAAATGGAAATAATATAACATACATGTATATAAAACAATAACATTCAGCACAAAATAAACATATTTAATAAAAAGCAATCCCATTCAACTACATAGAGGTCCTCAAACAATAATTTAAACTGCCCGAGTGGCACCAGCACATCTAACTGCAGTGATTAGGGGCAAAATAACTGTTGGCGACTGAAGGGATCTCTAGTGTTATCCATTCGTGAGAACAGGTTAGGTAACTTATGATCTTAACTTAATTAATGAAGTTACATAGAGGGAGTCTCTGTAAGATTGCTTTGTAAATAAATAAAAGAGAACGCAGCTCTCTTCTTACATAGAGGTCCATCCCACATTTGTATACAGATTACAATGAGTCCTAAAATTGTCGCCTGTGATAAAACGTATTGCGGAATGGACGACTGCGTCCACGGGTTTCGAAACAGAGGTTTGCTGCATGCATGTAAACAATATCAGCAAAGTCCAATACAGGGAGAAGCGTTGTTTGAACAATCTTTCTCCTATTTTCAATACTGAGGCATGATTTATTTTGAAATAAAAAAAAATCTTAGCTTCTTAGTCAGATTTTCTATATGCGTTACGAAGGACAATTTGTCATTAATCCAGACACCCAGGTACTTATATTGAGAAACAAGCTCAATCTGGGCTCCATTTGTAGTGCAAATATGCAGGTCCTCAGGGTCAACATTTCGTGACCTAGAGAGCAGCATGAGCTTGGTTTTACTTGTATTGAACACTTGTACTTAAGTCATATTGAAGTTCACGAATGGCCTGCTGCACTGAGGTGGCACAGGAATACAACACTGTGTCATCTGCATAGAGATTAACGTTACAAGTATTAACACTGCTTCCTATGTCATTAATATACAAGGTGAACAATAATGGACCCAAAACCAAACCCTGAGGAACACCTTTGTGAATCTCAAGAAATTAAGATTTAAGTATGGAGTTACTGTTAAAAAGGGGGGACTGTTGGTTCTTAACTTCTAAACTTGAAATATCCTTATTTATGTTACCATATTAGAACTGAGGGTATTTCTCTACTGCGTGAGAAAAGGGAGTGCAGGAAGAACATGATATTGTTAAATCTCAGGTATCCTACGGAAAGGAAAAGGGCCACAGTCTGGTTTCAGGTAACTGATAAGGTAGGACAGCCATGAGTTAGGGAGGAGTGAGGAATGTGGGCAGAGGTCAGGTCAGATGAAGTGAAGAGGAACAGTCCTATGACATACACACATAGGAGGCAGGGCCATGACTACACCAATGAGAGGAACCACTAAAGTTACTGCCTAGTAACAGAGATGTATTGGCTGTCTAGATGTGCAAGGAGTTGACTCCGCCCAGTAGAGGGTATAAATATATGTACTTGCGTAAATATGTCTGTCTTTTTCAGCTGTTTGACCCAGTGGGTGAATAAACTTGGTTTTAGCTTTACTAGTCGTCCATAAGTTTTACTCTTGTTTATTTAGAACCTAACACACACACTATCAAATAAAATCAAAGTTTATTTGTCACATGCATAGGATACAGAAGGTGTAAACAGTACAGTGAAATGGTTACTTGCATAGTGGAGTATTTTGTTTAGACATGTAGATAACTAGCTAAACAATTAACCATAATCCCAACTCATAACGTTACTACCCTGCATGAATCTGCTGGTAGATAAAGCTAACCAACAAGCTAGGTTCAATCTTAGCTCGCTAGGTAACATTAAGCTATAACTAGCAATGCAAATGGCTCTGAGATACAAATAACATAACTACACAGATCATACACGTAATGTTAGCTAGCGAGCCAGCCAGCTAAAATTAGCTAGCTAGCTAACTAACAGCACGGTTCAACTTACAATGAAAAGGACTTTGACCAAATGAGAAATGTATATCTGAAAATGTAACTAGCTAGACTCTCTTCCACTGATTTCAAAACTCAGTCCTCCAGAAAGTGGAGAGCATTAGCAACACTTATGCAGTTGTGTTATCTTTCAAAATAAATGTGTTAGAAAGGATTACCTACACAAACTAAGGAGCTCATGTTATTGACAGAAGTGTGCTTAATGGAAGACCAATCCAATCTCTCGGTATGTCTATCCCAACCATTATCTCGTCCAATCATGGCTAGCAGGAAGGTTCCTGCCTTTTTCCGTGGCTAAACCAACTAGGCTTTTTATTTGTATTTACAGATGGCATACAAGTCTGTTACTGGGGCACATGAAAGTTCACATGTTCCAGAAGGCCTTTCTGACAAAAAATGCATGTTGATAAAAAAGGTTTTGTGATGAGGGTCTCATCACAAAATTGTTCAAGGTCAACTTTTCCCCGATGCCTTGAGATGGATGAAATCAGACCTTGAAGGCAGAACTCAGTGTGTCAAAGTGAGAAATGAGCTGTCGCCCACTCTTAGCTATGATGTAAGTGTGCCCCAAGGGTCAATACTGGGGTCCCTCCTGTTCAGCCTGTACATTAATGATCTGCCTTCTGTCTGTCCCTCGTCTGGTTCCGGTTCCGGTTCCGGTTTGGAGCGAGTAGTCGCATTCCGCTTTGCTCCACAGGTAGTATTACCATTACCATTTCATTTTCATTACAGTACAACGGTTTGATTTGTTTGATCTTAGCTAGCTACATAGCCGTCTTTGTATCAAAGATAATTGTGTAGTTATTGAGGTTTGAGGTTCGCTAGCCAGCTATTTTCGTCCTAACGTAACGTAGTCAACACTGCTAGCTAGCCAGCTAGCCACCGAATAGCAGCACTGCAGAAACGATTACATTACAACGGAACGACTTGATTAGTGTAGTGTTAGCTAGCTACATAGTTGTTTTTGCTATCTTTGCATCTAAGATAACTGTGTAGCTTAGAGTAGTTTAGAGTAATTATTCGGTTAGCTAGCCAGCTATTTTCGTCCGCCGTGCCGTTCTCCTACCTAGTCAACACTGCTAGCTAACACTGCTAGCTAGCCAACTTCTACCGAATAGCAGCACTGTAGAAACTCACATTACAACTTACATTACAACGGAACGACTTGATTAGCGTAGTGTTAGCTAGCTACATAGTTGTCTTTGCTGTCCTTGTATCCAAGATAATTGTGTAGTTTTTGAGAAATTGTCGAGGTTACCTAGCCAGTTAGAGGTTACCTAGCCAGCTACACTTTCAAACAAAGTCAACAACGCAGCCACTGCTAGCCAGCCTACTTCACCGCCAGCAGTACTATATCATTTTAGTCAATAAGATTTTATTTATTTTTGCAACGTAAGCTTAACTTTCTGAACATTCGAGACGTGTAGTCCACTTGTCATTCTAATCTCCTTTGCATTAGCGTAGCCTCTTCTGTAGCCTGTCAACTATGTGTCTGTCTATCTCTCTTCTCTCCTCTCTGCACAGACCATACAAACGCTTCACACCGCGTGGCCGCCGCTACCCTAACCTGGTGGTTCCAGCGCGCACGACCCACGTGGAGTTCCAGGTCTCCGGCAGCCTCTGGAACTGCCGATCTGCGGCCAACAAGGCAGAGTTCATCTCAGCCTATGCGTCCCTCCAGTCCCTCGACTTCTTGGCACTGACGGAAACATGGATTACCACTGATAACACTGCTACTCCTACTGCTCTCTCCTCGTCTGCCCACGTGTTCTCGCACACCCCGAGAGCTTCTGGTCAGCGGGGTGGTGGCACTGGGATCCTCATCTCTCCCAAGTGGACATTCTCTCTTTCTCCCCTGACCCATCTGTCTATCGCCTCCTTTGAATTCCATGCTGTCACAGTTACCAGCCCTTTCAAGCTTAACATCCTTATCATTTATCGCCCTCCAGGTTCCCTTGGAGAGTTCATCAATGAGCTTGACGCCCTGATAAGTTCCTTTCCTGAGGATGGCTCACCTCTCACAGTTCTGGGTGACTTTAACCTCCCCACGTCTACCTTTGACTCATTCCTCTCTGCCTCCTTCTTTCCACTCCTCTCCTCTTTTGACCTCACCCTCTCACCTTCCCCCCCTACTCATACGCTTGACCTCATCTTTACTAGATGCTGTTCTTCCACTAATCATTGCAACTCCCCTCCAAGTCTCCGACCACTACCTTGTATCCTTTTCCCTCTCGCTCTCATCCAACACTTCCCACACTGCCCCTACTCGGATGGTATCGCGCCGTCCCAACCTTCGCTCTCTCTCCCCCGCTACTCTCTCCTCTTCCATCCTATCATCTCTTCCCTCTGCTCAAACCTTCTCCAACCTATCTCCTGATTCTGCCTCCTCAACCCTCCTCTCCTCCCTTTCTGCATCCTTTGACTCTCTATGTCCCCTATCCTCCAGGCCGGCTCGGTCCTCCCCTCCTGCTCCGTGGCTCGACGACTCACTGCGAGCTCACAGAACAGGGCTCCGGGCAGCCGAGCGGAAATGGAGGAAAACTCGCCTCCCTGCGGACCTGGCATCCTTTCACTCCCTCCTCTCTACATTCTCCTCTTCTGTCTCTGCTGCTAAAGCCACTTTCTACCACTCTAAATTCCAAGCATCTGCCTCTAACCCTAGGAAGCTCTTTGCCACCTTCTCCTCCCTCCTGAATCCTCCTCCCCCCTCCTCCCTCTCTGCGGATGACTTCGTCAACCATTTTGAAAAGAAGGTCGACGACATCCGATCCTCGTTTGCTAAGTCAAACGACACCGCTGGTTCTGCTCACACTGCCCCACCCTGTGCTTTGACCTCTTTCTCCCCTCTCTCTCCAGATGAAATCTCGCGTCTTGTGACGGCCGGCCGCCCAACAACCTGCCCGCTTGACCCTATCCCCTCCTCTCTTCTCCAGACCATTTCCGGAGACCTTCTCCCTTACCTCACCTCGCTCATCAACTCATCCTTGACCGCTGGCTACGTCCCTTCCGTCTTCAAGAGAGCGAGAGTTGCACCCCTTCTGAAAAAACCTACACTCGATCCCTCCGATGTCAACAACTACAGACCAGTATCCCTTCTTTCTTTTCTCTCCAAAACTCTTGAACGTGCCGTCCTTGGCCAGCTCTCCTGCTATCTCTCTCAGAATGACCTTCTTGATCCAAATCAGTCAGGTTTCAAGACTAGTCATTCACCTGAGACTGCTCTTCTCTGTGTCACGGAGGCGCTCCGCACTGCTAAAGCTAACTCTCTCTCCTCTGCTCTCATCCTTCTAGACCTATCGGCTGCCTTTGATACTGTGAACCATCAGATCCTCCTCTCCACCCTCTCCGAGCTGGGCATCTCCGGCGCGGCCCACGCTTGGATTGCGTCCTACCTGACAGGTCGCTCCTACCAGGTGGCGTGGCGAGAATCTGTCTCCGCACCACGTGCTCTCACCACTGGTGTCCCCCAGGGCTCTGTTCTAGGCCCTCTCCTATTCTCGCTATACACCAAGTCACTTGGCTCTGTCATATCCTCACATGGTCTCTCCTATCATTGCTATGCAGACGACACACAATTAATCTTCTCCTTTCCCCCCTCTGATAACCAGGTGGCGAATCGCATCTCTGCATGTCTGGCAGACATATCAGTGTGGATGACGGATCACCACCTCAAGCTGAACCTCGGCAAGACGGAGCTGCTCTTCCTCCCGGGGAAGGACTGCCTGTTCCATGATCTCGCCATCATGGTTGACAACTCCATTGTGTCCTCCTCCCAGAGTGCTAAGAACCTTGGCGTGATCCTGGACAACACCCTGTCGTTCTCAACTCACATCAAGGCGGTGACCCGTTCCTGTAGGTTCATGCTCTACAACATTCGCCGAGTACGACCCTGCCTCACACAGGAAGCGGCGCAGGTCCTAATCCAGGCACTTGTCATCTCCCGTCTGGATTACTGCAACTCGCTGTTGGCTGGGCTCCCTGCCTGTGCTATTAAACCCCTACAACTCATCCAGAACGCCGCAGCCCGTCTGGTGTTCAACCTTCCCAAGTTCTCTCACGTCACTCCGCTCCTCCGCTCTCTCCACTGGCTTCCAGTTGAAGCTCGCATCCGCTACAAGACCATGGTGCTTGCCTACGGAGCTGTGAGGGGAACGGCACCTCCGTACCTTCAGGCTCTGATCAGGCCCTACACCCAAACAAGGGCACTGCGTTCATCCACCTCAGGCCTGCTCGCCTCCCTACCTCTGAGGAAGTACAGTTCCCGCTCAGCCCAGTCAAAACTGTTCGCTGCTCTGGCACCCCAATGGTGGAACAAACTCCCTCACGACGCCAGGTCAGCGGAGTCAATCACCATCTTCCGGAGACACCTGAAACCCCACCTCTTTAAGGAATACCTAGGATAGGATAAAGTAATCCTTCTAACCCCCCCCCCCCTTAAAAGAGTTAGATGCACTATTGTAAAGTGGTTGTTCCACTGGATATCATAAGGTGAATGCACCAATTTGTAAGTCGCTCTGGATAAGAGCGTCTGCTAAATGACTTAAATGTAATGTAAATGTCTGAATTTCAAATGTATGCAGATGATACAGTGATATATGTGCATGCAAAGAGCAAACAACAAGCTGCACATCTCAATGTGAAACAAAATGTCTGCATGTTCTTCACAAAGAGGGCAACAGATGCTACTGAGACAGATTTCTATGTGTCAGGGGAGAAGCTCCAGGTGGTATCCGATTTTAAGTACCTTGGCATCATACTTGATTCCAACCTTTCTTTTAAAAAGCATGTGAAAAAGGTAATTCAAATAACAAAATTCAACCTAGCTAATTTCCGATTTTTACGAAATTGTTTGACTACAGAGGTAGCAAAACTGTACTTCAAATCTATGATACTTCCCCACTTAACATACTGCTTGACTAGTTGGGCGCAAGCTTGCTGTACAACATTAAAACCCATTCAGTCGGTCTACAAACAGGCTCTCAAAGTGCTTGATAGGAAGGCCAATAGCCATCATCACTGTTACATCCTCAGAAAGCATGAACTCCTGAGTTGGGAAAATCTTGTGCAATACACCGCCGCATGTCCTGTATTCAAGATCATAAATGGCCTGGCTCCCCCTCCACTCAGTACTTTTGTTAAACAGAAAACCCAAACATATGGCAGCAGATCCACAAGGTCTGCCATGAGAGGTGACTGTATAGTTCCCTTAAGGAAAAGCACCTTAAGTCAATCTGCTTTCTCTGTTAGCGCTTCCCATGTCTGGAATACACTGCACCACCTATCTAAAGGTCAATCAGATTTGTGAACATAATCCCGAGCTGTGTATTGCCGCTTTCCATGTTATCTCTGTAGCTTGTGAGGTGTGGAAACACTTTGTTGCTTTTATGGATTTTGTCTTGTTGCTTTTTGTGCTATGTTGCTCTGTCTGCATGCTATGTCTTGCTTGTCCTATGTTGCTCTGCGTGTGCTCACTGCTCATTGATTGTCTGTATTGTAATTGTTTTTAATAACCTGTCCAGGGACTGTAGTTGAAAATTAGCCGGCTGGCTAAAACCAGCATTTTTACTGAAATGTTGATTAATGTGCACTGTCCCTGTAAAAATAAAAATAAACAACTCAAGCTCCGGGAAAGCCTGGTCAGCCGTGGGGGCAATAGCATACACAACAGTGCCATCTGCATACAGGTGTACACTACATGACCTGCTCGTCGAACATCTCATTCCAAAATCATGGGCATTAAATGGAGTTGGTCCCCCTTTTGCTGCTAAAACAGCCTCCACTCTCCCGGGAAGGTTTTCCACTAGATGTTGGAAAATTGCTGCGGAGACTTGCTTTCATTCAGCCACAAGAGCATTAGTGAGGTCGGGCCCTGATGTTGGGCAATTTGGCCTGGCTCGCAGTCGGCGTTCCAATTCACCCCAAAGGTGTTCGATGGGGTTGATGTCAGGGATCTGTGCAGGCCAGTCAAGTTCTTCCACACCGATCTTGACAAACCATTTCTGTATGGACCTCGCTTTGTGCACAGAGAAATTGTCATGCTGAAACAGAAAAGGGCCTTTCCCAGACTGTTGCAACAAAGTTAAAAGCACAGAATCGTCTAGAATGGCCTTGTACGCTGTAGCGTAAAAACATCCCTTCACTGGAACTAAGGGAAACCATGAAAAACAGCCCCAGAACATTATTCCTCATCCAACAAATTTTACAGTTGGCACTATGCATTCGGGCAGGTAGTGTTCTTCTGGCATCCGCCAAACCCAGATTAGTCCGTCGGACTGCCAGATGGTGAAGCGTCATTCATCACTCCAGATAACTTATTTCCACTGCTCCAGAGTCCAATGGCGGTGACCTTTACACCATTCCATACATTGTGCATGGTAATCCCAGGCTTGTGTGCGGCTGCTTTGCGATTGAAACCCATTTCATGAAACTCCCGACGAACAGTTCTTGTACCGACATTGCTTCCAAAGGCAGTTTGGAACTCGGTAGTGAGTGTTGCAACGGAGCAACAAGATGGCGCCGACAGAGATGACTGCTTCGCTTCGAGTTCTTAGGAAACTATGCAGTATTTTGTTTATGTATTATTTCTTACATTCTTACCCCAGGAAATCTTAAGTCTTATTACATACAGCCGGGAAGAACTATTGGATATAAGAGCGACATAAACTTACCAACATTATGACCATGAATACGACTTTCCCGAAGTGGATCCTCTGTTTGGACCACCACCAAGGACAATGGATCTGATCCCGGCAGCCGACCCAAAACAACAACACCGCAGAAGGGGCAGACGGAGCGGCCTCCTGGTTAGGCTCCGTAGACGTGCACATCGCACACCGCTCCCGAGTATAGTACTTGCCAATGTCTAGTCTCTTGACAACAAGGTAGACAAAATTCGAGCAAGGGTTGCCTTCCAGAAGGACATCAGAGACTGTAAAATTCTGTTTCACGGAAACATGGCTCTCTCAGGATAGGTTGTCGGAATCGGTTCAGCCACCGGGTTTCTCCATGCATCGCGCCGACAGAGATAAACCCTCAACACTGGGGCTCCACAAGAGTGCGTGCTCAGCCACCTCCTGTACTCCCTGTTCACCCATGACTGTGTGGCCATGCACGCCTCCAACTCAATCCTCACGTTTGCAGACGACACAACAGTAGTTGGTTTGATTACCAACAGCGACGGGACAGCCTACAGGGAGGTGAGGGCACTCGGAGTGTTGTGTCAGGAAAACAACCTCTCACTCAACGTCAACAAAACAAAGGAGATGATCGTGGACTTCAAGAAACAGCAGAGGGAGCACCCCCCTCTCCACATTGAAGGGACAGCAGTGGAGAAGGTGGAAAGTTTTAAAGTTCCTCAGCGTACACATCACAGACAAACTGAAATGGTCCATCCACACAGACAGTGTGGTGAAGAAGGTGCAACAGCGCCTCTTCAACGACAGGAGGCTGAAGAAATTTGGTTTGTCAGCCAAAACCTTTACAGATGCACAATTGAGAGTATCCTGTCGGGCTGTATCACAGCCCGGTACGGCAACTGCACCGCACTCAACCACAAGGCTCTCCAGAGGGTGGTGCGGTCTGCACAACGTATCACCCGGGGCCAAACTACCTGCCCTCCATGACATCTACAGCACCCGATGTCACAGGAAGGCCAAAAAGATCATCAAGGACAACAAAGGACAACCACCCGATCCACTTGCTGTTCACACCGCTACCGCCCAGAAGGCGAGGTCAGTACAGGTGTATCAAAGCTGGGACTGAGAGACTGAAAAACAGCTTCTATCTCAAGGCCATCAGACTGCTAAACAGCAATCACTAACTCAGAGAGGCTGCTACCTACACTGAGACCCAATCACTGGCCACTTCAATAAATGGATCACTAGTCACTTTAAACAATGCCACTTTAATAATGTTTACATATCTTACATTACTCATAAGAGAGAATACAGTAGACGGCAAACGTCAAAAAAGTGATTGAGTTATTTTATTTGTCACGTGGTTACGCCCATATACAGTGGGGAGAACAAGTATTTGATACACTGCCGATTTTGCAGGTTTTCCTACTTACAAAGCATGTAAGGGTCTGTAATTTAAAAAATCCAGAAAATCACATCTATTTGAGTCAATTGGAGGTGTACCTGTGGATGTATTTCAAGGCCTACCTTCAAACTCAGTGCCTCTTTGCTTGACATCTTGGGAAAATCAAAAGAAATCAGCCAAGACCTCAGAAAATAATTGTTGACCTCCACAAGTCTGGTTCATCCTTGGGAACAATTTCCAAATGCCTGAAGGTACCACGTTCATCTGTACAAACAATAGAACACAAGTATAAACACCATGGGACCACGCAGCCGTCATACCGCTCAGGATGGAGACGCGTTCTGTCTCCTAGAGATGAACGTACTTTGGTGCGAAAAGTGCAAATGAATCCCAGAACAACAGCAAAGGATCTTGTGAAGATGCTGAAGGAAACAGGTACAAATGTACCTATATCCACAGTAAAATGAGTCCTATATCGACATAACCTGAAAGGCCACTCAGCAAGGAAGAAGCCACTGCTCCAAAACCACCATAAAAAAGCCAGACTACGGTTTGCAACTGCACATGGGGACAAAGATAGTACTTTTTGGAGAAATGTCCTCTGGTCTGAACAAATATTGAACTGTTTGGCCACAATGACCATCGTTATGTTTGGAGGAAGAAGGAGTGGCTTGCAAGCCGAAGAACACCATTCCAACCGTGAAGCACAGGGGTGGTAACATTATGTTGTGGGGTGCTTTGCTGCAGGAGGGACTGGTGCACTTCACAAAATAAATGGCATCATGAGGCCGGAAAATTATGTGGATATATTGAAGCAACATCTCAAGACATCAGTCAGGAAGTTAAAGCTTGGTCGCAAATGGGTCTTCCAAATGGACAATGACCGGAGCATACTTCCAAAGTTGTGGCAAAATGGTTTAAGGAAAACAAAGTCAAGGTATTGGAGTGGCCATCACAAAGCCCTGACCTCAATCCTTGTGGGAAAAAGCTTGTGGAAGCTTGTGGAAGGCTGTCTGAAACATTTGACCCAAGTTAAACAATTTAAAGGCCATGCTACCAAAAACTAGTTGAGTGTATATGTAAACTTCTGACCCACTGGGAAAGCTGAAAAATAATTCTCTACTATTATTCTGACATTTCACATTCTTAAAATGAAGTGGTGATCCTAACTGACCTAAGACAGGGAATGTTTACTTGGATGAAATGTCAGGAATTGAGAAAAACTGAGTTTAAATGTATTTGGCTAAGGTGTATGTAAACATCCGACTTCAACTGTACTTAAAGGTTGAGACAACACAGTTCTCACACACCCTAGTAAAGGTTGAGACAACACGGTTCTGACACACCCTGGTAAAGGTTGAGTAAACACGGTTCACACCCACCCTGGTAAAAGGCAAACAGGTAGAATAAACTGGGAAAGCAGTCAGAGTTCGTCGAAAGCCATCCCAGCTCTATTTATGCATTTATCTCATCAGAGAGATAAATGCATACATAATTATTAATATGGGATAGATATAGTACGGTTCTAAATCCTAGAAGAGAAGACGGCGTGGGACTCACCTTTGACTCTAGAAGGGAGAGACGGGGCAAGTGAGGAGAGTGGAGCGGGCGGGGGGCTGTCCAAGCTGCGCGTGTGAGAGCATGGACTGGCGTACACCTCCCGCTTCTGATTGTGGGCCAGTGCTAGCCTGCGACCCACACTGAAGAGTCCACCTCCTCCTCGGTCCAGGGTGGAGGAGCTGGTGTGGGTCTGGTACAGATTGAAGGGCCGAGAAGAGCGGCCCTTCTGTACTGGACCTGTCTAAGTAAGTAACAAACAAACAAAACACACTCTCTCGGTCTCGCTCTCTATACTCAGCAGTCATAACAGACAGTAATAATAGACTGCTACAAATAATCTTTCTGACTAACTAACGCCTCAGAATCAGGATCGCAGCAGACAACATAGAGTTGTGAAGGACTGGGTCGTATTGATTAGGGCATGCAACTGAAAACATTTAAAAACATTTAATAACCAAAAAAAGTGTTAATTTACCAAATAGTTCCTCCCTGTTTTACTCAGTTTTTTTCTCCATTTGGTACCAAATGAACATGACCATAATATTGCTGACCTTGTCATCCAGGTCATCATCACTCTCGTACAGATCATCCTGACGCAGTTGCCACTCGTATTCCACGTGCATGTTGAACTGGTTACTCTGGGACTGGTTGATCTGGTACACAACACACAACAGGAGAATTGCCGCGTGTCAATCATCATGTATCATACTATATAGAAACGCAGCCACTGCCTACCATATATAAATATATATATCACATTGGGGATAGCATGAACTTGGACTGGAACCGTCACTGCCTCTGCACTAAGCAATTTACACATTTTTTGTCTAAGCTATGGAAATCAATCTATCAATACAAAATAAATCAAGATTCCTTTGGTGTCCACAGACTAAGGAGAAAAAATATATATTGATAAGGAGGTGCTATGAATAACGAGTGAATTGGTTTAGTAAATTACTTAAAGCGCCTAGTCCTTGAACAGTGTAGCTGTGAGTCAGCTGTAGTCAGGGTGGACTCACCAGCTCCTCACAGTGCGTGTTCTTTAATCTGCTAGCAATATCCAGCCCAGTCTCGCCCACCTCATTCTCTGAGAAACAACAAAGAGCACAGTTGGGATCATCATCAAGCATTAATGGCTGGCACAACAACCACTTGTATGCAGAGCCACAATATATGAAGCCTTCATTGTCATGTGGCACAACACAACAATGCAATACATTACATTACAACTCCTTCTTATCTCAAATTAGTCCTTTTGGAAGTTTTTCTTGGTAAACCATTCTCAAGATTCTTGTCAGTTGTTGTTGAGCACCCCTCCTTTCTTTTGTTTGCTGATGGCCCACCTGAACGCTTTCCTATTTATTGGCATTTTGACAGTCTATCTGGCCTGACGCCGCTCACAATTTCTGACTAACCATAAAGGAGGATCTACCACTATTGTTGGAATATACTTTAATTAATGAAGAATGACTTAGTTTGCTGAAATCAGAGCTAATATGGCAGAACCTTTATCCTTTACGGATTAATAAGCACAAAACACTTTCCTACCGCACTCCCTGTTTAATGACCTGGCACAAGTACCTGAACGTGCAGAATCCACAAAAAAATATGAGTATTGAGCTCCTAGACATACTATTGACTTAGAAACACATTCAGAGGTGTTTACGGATTCACAAAGCACCAGCTTTTGGCAAAAATTATTAAGAGTTTTTGCGCAAATGAAAACATGTCTTGAATAAATGCTCTTTGGATTTGATGCTGCCCTTCATTGAGAAACCCAAGGCAGAAAAATAAAGAATCTCAATTGACCTCTCGAAATGAAAATCCAACAAAAAGTGGATATAGAGACTTAACACACTCCAATGAGATATCCATATCAAATCACATTTTATTTGTCACATGCGCCAAATACAGCAGGTAGACCTTACCATGAAATGCTTACTTACAAGCCCTTAACTAACAAGAAATAGAGTTAAGAAAATATAAAGTTAAGTAAACTAAAGTAAAATATAAAATAAAAAGTAACACAATAAGGGGGCTATACACAGGGGGTCAACGTAAATAGTCCGGTGGCAATTTTATTAATTGTTCAGCAGTCTTATGGCTTGGGTGTAGAAGCTGTTAAGGAGCTTTTTGGATCCGGCGCTCCGGTACCACTTGCCGTACAGTAGCAGAGAGAACAGTCTATGAATTGGGTGACTGGAGTCTGACAATTTTATGGGCCTTCCTCTGACACCACCTAGTATATAGGTCCTGGATGGCAGGAAGCTTGGGCAGTGATGTATTGGGTCGTATGCACTACCCTCTGTGGCGCCTTATGCTCGGATGCCGAGCAGTTGCCATTCCAGGAGGTGATGCAACCGGTCAGGATGTTCTTGATGGTGCAGCTGTAGAACCTTTTGAGGATCTGGGGACCCATGCCAAATCTTTTCAGTCTCCGCCCTCTTCACGACAGTCTTGGTGTGTTTGGACCATGATAGTTTGTTGGTGATGTGGACACCAAGGAACTTGAAAATCTTAACATCGATCGGGCTGTAGTGGAGCGGGTTAATGGGGGCCTGATTGACCCTCCTTTTCCTGTAATCCAAGATCATCTCTTTTGTCTTGCTGGGACAGACTGATATTCTGCAAAAGGTACAGGGATTGGACTGCTGAGGACTGGGGTAAAGTCATTTTCTCTGATTAATCCCCTTTCCGATTGTTTGGGGCATCCGGAAAAAAGCTTGTCCGGAGAAGACAAGGTGAGCGCTACCATCAGTCCTGTGTCATGCCAACAGTAAAGCATCCTAAAACCATTCATGTGTGGGATTGCTTCTCAGCCAAGGAATAAAGAATGCCATGAATAAAGAATGGTACCAACACATCCTCCGAGAGCAACTTCTCCCAACCATCCAGGAACAGTTTGGTGATGAACAATGCCTTTTCCAGCATAATAGAGCACCTTGCCATAAGGCAAAAGTGATAACTAAGTGGCTCGGGGGAACAAAACATTGATATTTTGGGTCCATGGCCAGGAAACTCCCCAAACCTTAATCCCATTGAGAACTTGTGGTCAATGCTCAAGAGGCGGGTGGACAAACAAAACCCCACAAATTCGGACTAACTCCAAGCATTGATTATGCAAGAATTGGCTGCCATCAGTCAGGATGTGGCCCAGAAGTTAATTGACAGCATGCCAGGGCGGATTGCAGGTCTTGAAAAAGAAGGGTCAACACTGCAAATATTGACTCTTTGCATCAACTTCATGTAATTGTCAATAAAAGCCTTTGAGATTTATGAAATGCTTGTAATTATACTTTAGTATTCCATAGTAACATCTGACAAAAATATCTAAAGACAGTGAGGCAGCAGACGTTGTGAAAATTTATATTTGTGTCATTCTCAAAACTTTTGGCCACGGCTGTATTTTACAGTCCCTGGTGTCTCTCGAAGGAGATTCTCACCTTGAGCTTGTCTACTTTATTGTCCAGGGCCTGACCATTAGCGAGTAATATACTGGTAAGCGTTGGATGGGATGCACGCCTCCTGAATCAGAGTCTTAGAGCAGTCTCTGGGATAAGTGGAATTGCCTTGGGGGGTACGAATAAAGGGTCCAATTCAGGAAAGTCATATTTCTTGTAGAAATTCTGGGGAGTTACAGCCGCTCTCATCTCCAAAAGTTCTTTCTGGCTGTAAGTAATAGTGCAAAGGATGTTCTGAGCTGATAATGTGAGAAATAACACTTAGACATGGTCGCCCTGTTCATGTCTCCTATCAGTGCCATTTTGTTAGGTTCGGCCCTCTCAAGTCTCGTAGATCAATGCACTGCTCTCTTTTCGTTTATAAGGCCATCTTGTGCAAACTTCAGCCATACCAAACTCCATTGTTAAATTACAGATATACGAGTCACCAGACCCGATCACAGGGATGGCGAACGCTGGAGATCCATTCGATTCCACTGACGGTAGATCTGCATTCAGTTTTTTTGCACCTTACGTGTGGAATGATCTCCAAATGCCTTAAGGGCATTTCACATAGATAAGGAATTTCAGACACAGCCCAACATTAAAGATCCTTCAAAGTCAACTCTGATTTATCTTGTTTTAACGAATACACCAGAGAAATATGTTTCTACTGGTTTCTTCGCCCAAGATATTAGTGACCATTGACCAGTTGTTTGTGTCAGATAGCCTTGTGTCATCACAAAGAGGAACTTTAAAAACTTCAGTGAACAGGATTTTTTTTACATTATCTTTTTTTAATGACCCGGATTGTATTTCAGCTATCCCTGAACCAGATTTAGCACTCAGCCTTTTTGCAGATGTTTTCTATGCTATTGTGGATAATTATGCTCCCTTCAAATAATGAAGGGTTAAAGGTAGATCAAATGCATGGTACTTTCCAGAATTATCAGAAGTCATTCATAAAAGAGATGATGCTTGGGTCAAGGCCAGGAACACAGGATTAGGTCTGGACTAGCAAGCGTTTAAGCAATTGAGGAATCATTGTGTAAGAAATCAGAAAGGCTAAATCTGATTATGTAACCGCTCTTTCGGATTGTAATGGGAACCCGGCAAAATTCTGGAAAACTGTCAAATCCCTAAAGGGATTTCTTCCTCTCTGCCACAAGACATTAATTCAGACACAAAAAATTGCTATCATTGATGTATTTAATCACCATTTTATTTCAGCGAGCTCTCTTTTTGAAATAACTTCTAAGTCTATTCACAATGATACCGGGCTGGATTTTGATAGGGAAAACTTGCTGAATGATAAGATAAATGCTTTTCAAAGCTTTTCTTTTAGGCTATTTACAGAAGAAAAAAAGTCCTGGATGCTTTGCTAGCAATAGACAACAAGAAATCCACAGGGCTAACCAATTGGATCCATGTTTGCTGGATCCATTCATTGTGGGCTCAATAACCCTTTTGAAAATCTTTTGGTACTGTTTAACATTTTATTAAATAAGTTGTCCTCGATAGGCCTGAGCTCCGACACATGTTCATGGTTATCTTAGTGGCAGAACTCAGGACATCGTGATTGATGGGGTTAAGTCAGAATTTCTTGAAGCACATAAAGGTGTTCCGCAGGGTTCGATACTAGAACATGTTCTTTTCATTATTTATATAAATGTTATTGGTCAATCTGTAAAAAAAAAATGATAATCTAAATGCGGCTGATACTATTATGTACGTAATTGCCCCATCTGCTCACCTGGCTGTGACAAGACCACAGTCCGATTTTGCAGTTGTGCAGGAAGTCCTTACTGATTTAAAAACTCGTACTTAATACGGGCAAAATACATGTTGTTTTCAAGTTCTGTTAAGATTGTCTCAATTGCATTCTCTTTACTCATCGGATGGTTAAATAATCAAACAAGTTGCTGCAAACAAATACCTTGGTATTTATCGTTTAAAAAAAACATACAACAGCTTGTTAATAAACTAAGATTTAACGTGGGCCTTCTTTTTTATAGAAACAGATCTGGTCTCTCTCTCGTCAGCAGGAAGCAGATTGTGCAGTCAACCTTTCTACCTGTTCTTGATTATGGTGATACTATTTATCAAAGTGCAGCTGCCTCTACTTAAATCCTTGGATGCACTTTTTCATAGCGCCCTTCGTTTTATCACAGGAGACAGTTTTATTACTCGTCACTGTATTCTTTACCAAAAGGTTGGTTGGACCTCTGAAGTCACGTAGATTACAAAGCCCTGCTCCACAAACTTCTGACTTTAAAATGACAAGTTATCAAACCTGTTCACAGGGTTGGTTAACTCTGGAGACTCCTTTGGTGTCTACAGAGTGACACGGAACCCAAATCGGTCGTGCGCTATCCTCGCATAAATGTATTGTGTCCCCCCACACCAAACACAATCATGGCACACAGGTTAAAATATCAAAACAAACTCAACCAATAACATTAATTTGGGGACAGGTCGAAAAGCATTATACATTTATGGCAATTTAGCTAGCTAGCTTGCACTTGCTAGCTAATTTGTCCTATTTAGATAGCTTGCTGTTGCTAGCTAATTTGTCCTGGGATATAAACAATGAGTTGTTATTTTACCTGAAATGCACAAGGTCCTCTACTCCGACAATCAATCCACACATAAAACGGTCAACCAAATCGTTTCTAGTTTTCTTCTCTGGACTTTATATTGCGATTGGCAACTTTCATAAATTAGGTTTATTACCGCCACCGACCTCGTTCGTCTTTCAGTCACCCACGTGGGTATAACTAATGAGGTGATGGCACGTGGGTACCTGCTTCTATAATCCAATGAGGAGATGGGAGAGGCGGGACTTGCAGCGCGATATGCGACACAAATAGAACTGACTTCTATTTTAGCCCTTGGCAACGCAGACGCTCGTTGGCGCGTGCGAGCAGTGTGGGTGCAATAATTGAATAATATAGATTTCTAAATGTATTTTGCAGCGCACGCGACGTTAGCGATATAGTCAGCCTGTGAGGTAAATCAGCCTTTAAATTTCTTGCACCTTATGTGAGGAATGATCTACAATACACTTTAAAAATTGAAGAATTGGTGCCTCTAGGGCATTTCAGATGGTTGTTAGGGGACCCTTTTACTGAAGAATGTCTGTTTTTTATGATTGTGTTTTGCGTGTATTGTATTGTGTATATGAATGTGTAGTTTGACGTGTATATTGTATTTTGATGTGTATTGTGTTATACGGGGCTCATCTAAAAGGGACCTTAAAATGTTAAATAAAATCCTTGAGGCTTTTTAAAAAGAAGATCAATTAAGAGAAGATTAATTCACAGTAAAAAATTAAAATAAAAATCACAGTCCCATTGACATCAATGCATGACATGGACTACAGTCAAAGTGAATTATGCCTCACACAGAGCAGCATGGATAGAACATGGATAGACATTGAATAGAGAAGGCATTTCTGATCTCAGGAGAGGACCACTAGGGTGCAGGCCTGGTCTTTAGCAAGGGACGACTCATAACACTCACTGTTATGTATGTTGGCCTTGGCTCGGAGAAGCAATTTAAGACACTCTGTTCTGTTGTGCAGACAACAGTAATGCAACGCACTGTTTCCCCTGGCAGTCTGGACATCTAGATTGTTGCTGTAATAAAATCAAAACACAACACAGTTATACTCATACAATACACTGGGATATAAACCTTTGACATGTTAGACTGACTAAGAAGAACACAGGAGCCACTGTCTGACAACTCCATGATGAATAACAACTATCTACTCGGCATGTTTGGCCAGCATCCTTGACATGGTACCATAACTTAGAAGACATGCAGTAAATCGAATCTATGCGCCAGTCTTATCTGGTGTCCTGTGTGAACTTAAGTATTTCTCTCTCGCTCGCCCTGAGCCAATGCCTACCTGGCTACCTGACCTGATGACTCTTGTTCTGCCTGCAGCTATGGAACCCTGACCTGTTCACCGGACGTGATACCTGGTCCCGAACCTGCTGTTTTTGACCCACTCACTCCCTCTCCCTCCCCACCTCACCTGCTGTCTCAACCTCTAAATGCTCAGCTATGCTCAGACCTCTAAATGCCAACTATCATTTACTCCTTGCAACCAATATAATGTTATATACTGTATATGGGGATACAACCAACCCATCTCTGCAGATTTAGCTGCGAAGAGACAATCATTAGATCACTTGTTTTGGTACTGCACATATGTTGCTTGTTTTTGATCGCAGGTGGCAAAAAAATTGCAATATTTACTTGGATTTAACTCTGAAACTCTGAACTCTGAAGCACTGCCAGGTGAATTTGAAATGTCATAGTCAAATCGATCAATAATATAATAATACTCTTAACAAAAAATGTCTATCTTTAATTTACAATCTGTAGAAACTATGAGAATAGAAACGTTCAGAACTTTTGTGAAACATCACAGCACAGTTGAAAATACACTATATATACACACAAAAGTATGTGGACACCCCAGGAGAACGCTATCTGCCCGAATGCATAGTGCCAACTGTAAAGTTCGGTGGAGGAGGAATAATGGTCTGGGGCAGATTTTCATGGTTCGGGCTAGGCCCCTAAGTTCCAGTGAAGGGAAATCTTAATGCTATGGCATACAATGACCTTCTAGATGATTCTGTGCTTCCAACTTTGTGGCAACGGTTTGGGGAAGGCCCTTTCCCGTTTCAGCATGACAATGCCCCTGTGCACAAAGTGAGGTCCATACGGAAATGGTTTGTCGAGATCGGTGTGGAAGAATTTGGCTGGCCTGCACAGGGCCCGGACCTCAACCCCATTGAACACCTTTGGGATGAATTGAAACACCGACTGCGAGCCAGGCCTAACCTCCCAACATCAGTGCTCAACCTCACTAATGCTCTTGCGGCTGAATGGAAGCAAGTCCCCGCAGCAATGTTACAAAATCTAGTGGAAATCCTTACACCAGTTATAGCAACAAAGGGGGGGACCAACTCCATATTAATGCCCATGATTTTGAAATGAGATGTTCGATGAGTAGGTGTCCACATACTTTTGGTCATGTAGTCTATATGGCTGCTAGAAATCATAACTGGATGGTCTTCAGAGATAGATGGAGGCTGGGACAAAAAAACAAACGAAAGATAACTAATATAAAATATACTGTCCTTAAAATGTATATAGTACGTATAAGCTGGAAGTAGACGCCTAAGTATTGTTGTCCATTAGTTTACTACAATTAGGGTTGGTGGTTGTTATGACAAAATTGCACAATTTAAAGTGGCTTTTTATTGTCCCTAGCACAAGGTGCACCTGTGTAATGATCATGCGGTTTAATCAGCTTCCTGATATGCCACACCTGTCATGTGCATGGATTATCTTGGCAAAGGAGAAATGCTCACTAATAGGGATGTAAACAAATGTGTACACAACATTTTTAAGAAATAATAATAACAATGGAACATTTCTGGGATTTTTTATTTCAGCTCATGAAACATGGGACCAACACTTTACATGTTGCATTTATATTTTTGTTCAGTGTATATTTACAAAAAAATATGTAGTGTGTGTGTTGGGGTGTCAGTTAAGTATGTGTGAGTTTTTGCATAGAGTCTGGTGTGTGTGCATAGTCAGTGCAAGAGAAGTAGTTCAAAAGGGGTCAATGCAGGTAGTCCGAGTAGTCATTGGATTATCTATGGCAGTCTTATGGCTTGGGGGTAAAAGCTGTTCAGGGTCCTGTTGGTTCCAAACTTGGTGCACTGGTACTGCTTGCTGTGCGGTAGCAGAGAGAAAAGTCTATGGTTTGGGTGACTGGAATCTTTTACCATTTTTTATCTTTCCTCGGACACCGCCTGGTATAGAGGGGTCCAGTGATGTACTGAGCCACAATCACCACCCTCTGTAGTGGCTTGCAGTCGGGTGCGGTAATGGAGCCAGTCAAGATGCTCTCAATGGTGCAGCTGTAGAACTTTTTTAGGATCTGACGGTCCATGCCAAATCTTTTCAGCCTCCTGAGGGGGGAAGAAGCGCTGTCGTCCCCTCTTCACAACTGTGGGTGTGTGTGGACCAGGTTAATTCCTTAGTGATGTGGACACCAAGGAACTTGAAGCTCTCGACCCAATCCACTACAGCCCCATTGATGTGGATGGCGGCGTGCTCGCCCATCCATTTCCTGTAGTCCACGATCAGCTCCTTTGTCTTGCTGAAGCTGAGAGCAAGGTTATGGCCTGGCACAACACGGTCAGGTCTCTGACCTCCTCCATATAGGCTGCCTCATTGTCATTGGTGATCAGTCCAACCACCGGCGTATCGTCAGCAAACTTGAGGATGGCGTTGAAGTCGTGCATGGCCACGCAGTCGTTGGTAAACAGGGAGTACAGGAGGGGACTAAGTACACCCCCCTGAGGGCGGCCCGTAAGGAAGACCAGGATCCAGTTGCAGGGGAGGTGTTCACTCCCAGATTTCTGAGCTTGGTGATGAGCTTGGAGGGGACTATGGTGTTGAATGCTGAGCTGTAGTCAATGAACAGCATTCTTACATAGATATTCATTTTGCCCAGGTGGGTGAGGGCAATGTGAAGTGCTATTAAGATTGCATCATCTGTGGTTCTGTTTGGGCGTTATGCAAATTGAAGTGGGTCCAGGGTGTCTGGGATGATGGTGTTGATGTGAGCCATGACCAGCCTTTCAAACCATTTCATGGCTATAGATGTGAGTGCTACGGGGCGATAGTCATTTAGGGAGGATACCTTGGTGTTTTGGGGCATGGAGACTATGCTTGAAACAAGTGAGCCAGCTCATGGCTGGGTCCCCCTTTGTAATCTGTGATAGTTTGCAAGCCCTGCCACATCCATCGTGCGGCAGAGTAGGATTCAATCTTAGTCCTGTATTGACGCTTTGCCTGTTTGATGGTTCGACGGAGGTCGTAATGGGATTACTTATAAACATCCAGATTAGGGTCCTGACCTCAACCCCATTGAACACCTTTGGGATGAATTGGAAGTGAGGTTGAGCACTGAGATTGAGCACTGAGGCCTGGCCGAATGCGAGCCACTAATGCTCTTGCGGCTGAATGGAAGCAAGCATTTTATAAAATGTAGAGAAACGGCCCCTCTGAATGTGCATTTTCTTGTTTGCTTATGGCCTTACACAGCTCGTTGAGTGAGGGGGAGAGCTTTGTATGCGTCTCTGTGTGTGGAGTAAAGGTGGTCTAGATTTTTTTTCCCCCTCTGGTAGCACATTTAACATGCTGGCAGAAATTAGGTAAAACGGATTTAAGTTTCCATGCATTAAAGTCCCCGGCCACTAGGAGCGCTGTCTCTAGATGAGTATTTTCTTGTTTGCTTATGGCTGTATACAGCTCATTGAGTGCGGTCTTAGTGCCAGCATCAGTTTGTGGTAGTAAATAGACAGCTACGAAGAATATGGATGAAAACTCTCTTGGTAAATAGTATGGTCTGCAGCTTATCATGAGATACTCTACCTCAGGTGAGCAAAACCTCGAGACTTCCTTAGATATCGTGCACCAGCTGTTGTTTGCAAATATACATAGACTGCCACCCCTTGTCTTACCAGAGGCTACTGTTCTATCCTACCGATACAGTGTATAGCACACCAGATTAATGTTATTCATGTCGTCGTTCAGGCTCGACGACACATAAGATATTACAGTTTTTAATGTCCATTTGTTAAGATATACAGTGGGGAGAACAAGTATTTGATACACTGCCGATTTTGCAGGTTTTCCTACTTAAAAAGCATGTAGAGGTCTGTCATTTTTATCATAGGTACACTTCAACTGTGAGAGACGGAATCTAAAACAAAAATCCAGAAAATCACATTGTATGATTTTTAAGTAATTAATTTGCATTTTATTGCATGACATAAGTATTTGATCACCTACCAACCAGTAAGAATTCCGGCTCTCACAGACCTGTTAGTTTTTCTTTAAGAAGCCCTCCTGTTCTCCACTCATTACCTGTATTAACTGCACCTGTTTGAACTCGTTACCTGTATAAAAGACACCTGTCCACACACTCAATCAAACAGACTCCAACCTCTCCACAATGGCCAAGACCAGAGAGCTGTGTAAGGACATCAGGGATAAATTGTAGACCTGTACAAGGCTGGGATGGGCTACAGGACAATAGCCAAGCAGCTTGGTGAGAAGGCAACAACTGTTGGCACAATTATTAGAAAATGGAAGAAGTTCAAGATGACGGTCAATCACCCTCGGTCTGGGGCTCCATGCAAGATCTCACCTCGTGGGGCATCAATGATCATGAGGAATGTGAGGGATCAGCCCAGAACTACACGGCAGGACCTGGTCAATGACCTGAAGAGAGCTGGGACCACAGTCTCAAAGAAAACCATTAGTAACACACTACGCCGTCATGGATTAAAATCCTGCAGCGCACGCAAGGTCCCCCTGCTCAAGCCAGCGCATGTCCAGGCCCGTCTGAAGTTTGCCAATGACCATCTGGATGATCCAGAGGAGGAATGGGAGAAGGTCATGTGGTCTGATGAGACAAAAATAGAGCTTTTTGCTCTAAACTCCACTCGCCGTGTTTGGAGGAATAGAAGGATGAGTACAACCCCAAGAACACCATCCCAACCGTGAAGCATGGAGGTGGAAACATCATTCTTTGGGGATGCTTTTCTGCAAAGGGGACAGGACGACTGCACCGTATTGAGGGGAGGATGGACGGGGCCATGTATCGCGAGATCTTGACCAACAACCTCCTTCCCTCAGTAAGAGCATTGAAGATGGGTCGTGGCTGGGTCTTCCAGCATGACAACGACCCGAAACACACAGCCAGGGCAACTAAGGAGTGGCTCCGTAAGAAGCATCTCAAGGTCCTGGAGTGGCCTAGCCAGTCTCCAGACCTGAACCCAATAGAAAATCTTTGGAGGGAGCCGAAAGTCCGTATTGCCCAGCGACAGCCCCGAAACCTGAAGGATCTGGAGAAGGTCTGTATGGAGGAGTGGGCCAAAATCCCTGCTGCAGTGTGTGCAAACCTGGTCAAGAACTACAGGAAACGTATGATCTCTGTAATTACAAACTAAGGTTTCTGTACCAAATATTAAGTTCTGCTTTTCTGATGTATCAAATACTTATGTCATGCAATAAAATGCAAATTAATTACTTAAAAATCATACAATGTGATTTTCTGGATTTTTGTTTTAGATTCCTTCTCTCACAGTTGAAGTGTACCTATGATAAAAATTACAGACCTCTACATGCTTTGTAAGTAGGAAAACCTGCAAAATCGTCAGTGTATCAAATACTTGTTCTCCCCACTGTATGTGCTTGTAGTTCATCTATTTTATTTTCCAATTATTGTATGTTGGTTAATAGGACCGATGGTAAAGGCAAATTACCCCCCCGCCGCCGGATCCTTACATATTCTTGAAGAAGATGGTGCCGACAGAGATGGTCGCTTCGTGTTCTTAGGAAACTATGCAGTATTTAGTTTTTTTATGTATTATTTCTTACACTGTTACCCCAGGAAATCTTAAGTCTTATTACATACAGCCGGGAAGAACTATTGGATATAAGAGCAACGTCAAATTACCAACATTACGGGCCTCCCGGGTGGTGCTAGCTGTGCCACCAGAGATTCTGGGTTCGCGCCCAGGCTTTGGTCGCAGCCGGCCGCGACCGGGAGGTCCGTGGGGCGACGCACAATTGGCCTAGCGTCGTCCGGGTTAGGGAGGGTTTGGCCGGTAGGGATATCCTTGTCTCATCGCGCACCAGCGACTCCTGTGGCGGGCCGGGCGCAGTGCACGCTAACCAAGGTCGCCAGGGACACGGTGTTTCCTCCAACACATTGGTGCGGCTGGCTTCCGGGTTGGATGCGCGCTGTGTTAAGAAGCAGTGCGGCTTGGTTGGGTTGTGTTTCGGAGGACGCATGGCTTTCGACCTTCGTCTCTCCCGAGCCCGTACGGGAGTTGTAGCGATGAGACAAGATAGTAACTACTAACAATTGGATACCACGAAATTGGGGAGATTTATTTTTTTATTTTTTTTATGTAAAAAATTACCAACATTACGACCAGGAATACGACTTTCCCGAAGCGGATCCTCTGTTTGGACGACCACCCAGGACAATGGATCGGATCCCAATAGGCGACCCAAAACAACGACGCCGCAGAAGGTGCAGACGTATACTACTATATACTACTATGTTGACAAGGTAGACGAAATTCGAGCAAGGGTTGCATTCCAGAGAGACATCAGAGATTGTAACATTCTCTGTTTCACGGAAACATGGCTCACTCGGGATATGTTATCATATCGGTACAGCCACCCGGTTTCTTCACGCATCACGCCGACAGAAACAAACATCTCTCTGGTAAGAAGAAGGGTCGGGGTGTATGCCTTATGATTTGAGTCATGGTGTGATCCTAACAACATACAATAACTCAAGTCCTTTTGTTCACCTGACCTAGAATTCCTTACAATCAAATGCCGACCACATTATCTACCAAGAGAATTCTCTTCGATTATAAATACAGCCCTGTAAATCCCCCCCACCAAGCAGACACCTCGACCGCCCTGAAAGAACTTCATTGGACTCTATGTAAACTGGAAACCATATATCCTGAGGCTGCATTTATTATAGCTGGGGATTTTAACTAAGCTAATCTGAAAACAAGGCTCCCTAAATTTTATCAGCATATCGAATGCGCGGCCGGGCTGGCAGCGTTCTGGATCATTGCTACTCTAACTTCCGCGACGCACACAAAGCCCTCCCTCTCCCTCCTTTCGGCAAATCTGACCACGACTCCATTTTGTTGCTCCCAGCCTATAGACAGAAACTAAAACAGGAAACGCCTGTGCTCAGGTCTGTTCAACGCTGGTCGTTCCACGCTTCAAGATTGCTTCGATCACGTGGACTGGGATATGTTCCGGACAGCCTCAAACAACATTGGCCGTGCTGCTGCTCCAGTTTCAACTGTTCTGCCTGCGGCTATGGAACCCTGACCTTTTCACTGTGATTACTATTATTTGACCATGCTGGTCATTTATAAACATCTTGGCCATGTTCTGTTATAATCTCCACCCGGCACAGCCAGAAGAGGACTGGCCACCCCTCATAGCCTGGTTCCTCTAGGTTTCTTCCTAGGTTTTGGCCTTTCTAGGGAGTTTTTCCTAGCCACCGTGCTTCTACACCTGCATTGCTTGCTGTTTGGGGTTTTAGGCTGGGTTTCTGTACAGCACTTTGATAGATCAGCTGATGTAAGAAGGGCAATATAAATACATTTGATTTGATGTATACGCTGATTCGGTGAGCGAGTTTATTAGCAAGTGCATCGGTGATATTGTACCCACGGTGACTATTAAAACCTTCCCCAACCAGAAACTGTAGACTGATGGCAGCATTCGTGCAAAACTGAAAGCGTGAACCACTGCTTTTAATCATGGAAAGGCGACCGGAAACATGAGCGGACACAAACAGTGTAGCTATTCCCTCTGCAAGGCAATCAAACAAGCTAAGCTATATGTATAGAGACAAAGGAGAGTCGCAATTCAATGGCTCAGACACGAGACGTATGTGGCAAAAGAAAACCAGCCCCTTCGAGGACACCGACATCTTGCTCCCAGACAAATTAAACAACTTCTTTGCTCGCTTTGAGGACAATACAGTGCCACAGACACGGCCCGCTACCAAAACCTGCAGGCTCTCCTTCACCGTGGCCAATGTGAGTAAAACATTTAAACGTGTTAACCCTCGCAAGGTTGTCGGCCCAGACGGCCTCCCTAGCCGCGTCCTCAGAGCATGCCCAGACCAGCTGGCTGGTGTGTTTGCGGACATATTCCATCAATCCCTATACCAGTCTGCTGTTCCCACATGCTTCAAGAGGGCCACCATTGTTTCTGTTCCCAATAAAGCTAAGGTAACTGTGCTAAACGACTATCGCCTCGTAGCACTCACTACTGTCATCATGAAGTGCTTTGAGACTAGTCAAGGATCATATCACCTCCACCCTACCTGACACCCTAGACCCACTCCAATTTGCTTACCGCTCCAATAGGTCCACAGACGACGCAATCACAATCACACTGCACACTGCCCTAACCCATCTGGACAAGAGGAATACCTCTTGTGAGAATGCTGTTCATCGATTACAGCTCAGCATTTAACACCATAGTACCCTCCAAACTCGTTATTAAGCTCGAGACCCTGGGTCTGGACCCTGCCCTGTGGTACTGGATCCTGGACTTTCTGACGGGCAAGAAAGAAGTTGGAGCTCTACTCTGTCTGCATTAACAAGGACAGCACACAGGTCTTTCCATCATTGTATGATTTTGTGTGTGAAAATGAACTCAAGCTTACGGACAATGTCAAATGTGATATAGCGAAGCACCCAAGTGAGTTGGGTGTGCAATTATGCAGGTACTTTCCCGAAATGGATGACACAAACAACTGGATTCGTTTTCCCTTTCATGCCCTGCCTCTAGTCTACCTACCCATATCTGAACAAGAGCGCCTCATCGAAAATGCAACAAGCGGTTCTGTGAAAATTGAATTAAAATCAGAAGCCACTGCCAGATTTCTGGATTGGGCTGCGCTCAGAGTATCCTGCCTTGGCAAATCCGGCTGTTAAGACACTGATGCCCTTTGCAACCACGTACCTATGTGAGAGTGGATTCTCAGCCCTCACTAGCATGAAAACTAAATACAGGCACAGACTGTGTGTGGGAAATGATTTTACAATCCAACATTGCAGAGTTACGAGCATCCTTTCAAGCAGACCCTTCTCATTAACCTGTGGTGAGTTATTCACAATTTTCGATGAACAAATAAGGTTCTATATGTAAGATGGTTAAATAAAAGAGCAAAATTATTGATATTATATTATTTGTGCCCTGGTCTCTGTCACTTCCCACAAGCCGAGTTGTGACAAAAACTCACACTCATTCTTGTGTTTAATAAATGTATCATATTGTGTGTGTGTGGCAGGCTTACAATGATGGCAAAAAACAACATTTATGAGTGTGCTGACCCTGGTGGTAGAGGGGGTATGCAGCTGGAGGTTGAATGTTTGAAGGGGTACGGGACTATAAAAGGTTTGGGAACCACTGCTCTACAGGAATGACGGAGTCCATCCTAATCATCTTGGCTCCTGGAACTCTGTCCACGCATTTCAAGGCAGCGTTGAAACAATGACCCAAGACCAGCTCAGTTAATCCCTACCATTTTGACAATGAGTCGTCATAATGCTGCATCAAATGTAAATTATCCTAGGGGCTTTGCCAGACACAACGTAAGTAACCTAATTTATGTCCCTTTAATTGCCCTGAATACCTCTGTTGATCCTACAGCTAGCTATTGTATGCAGTAATCATGAGCCTATGAACCAGAGTTACACGGTTTGCACTGAGGCGGTGTGCCCTAGTAGGAAGAGCACTTTGTGCAGGTCACCCTGCACTATCAGTTCCAAAATAAGTAACATGAGCAAGTCTACTTCTCATAAGCTTCCCAGTAAAGCCTTAAAAACAATCAAGCAACCCAGAAAAGTGCAAAAGAACAGCCCATATTAACATACGGAGCCTGATAAACAAGGTCCATGAAGTCAATAAATTGCTTGTAACAGATGACATTCATATTCTGACTATTTCTGAAACTCACTTAGATAATACCTTTGATGATACAGTGGTAGCAATACACGGTTATAACATCTACCGAAAAGACGGAAATTCCAACAGTGTTGCGGTCTATATTCAGAACCACATTCCTGTAAAGCATGTGAAATATTGTTGAAGTAATAGGACTACAGGTTAATCTGCCTCACTTTAAGCTCATTCGTGTGGGAAGCTGCTGTAGACCACCAAGTGCTAACAGTCAGTATATGAATAATATCTGTGAAATGCATGTGTAATCAGCGGAGAATAATATTTTCTGGGTGATTTAAATATTGATTGGCTCTCATCAAGCTGCCCACTCAAGAAAAAACTACAAACAATAACCAGTACCTGCAACCTGGTTCAGGCTGTCAGTCAACCCACCAGTGTATTTACAAACAGCACAGGAATGAGATCATCAACATGTATTGATCATATCTTTAATAATGCTGCAGAAATTTCCTTTAAAGCAGTATCCAGATCCATAGGATGTAGTGATCACAATATAATAGCCATATCTATGAAAACCAAAGTTCCAAAGGCTGGGCCTAATATAGTGTATAAGAGGTCATACAAGAAGTTTTGTAGTGATACATATGTTGATGATGTAAAGAATATTTGCTGGTCTGTGGTGTGTAATGAAGAGCAACCAGACTCTGCACTTGACACTTTTATGAAATTGATTATTCCACTTGGCAACAAACACTGACACTACAGATCCAAGTATATCTGACAAAATTATGAAAGACAGGAAATATACTTTTGAATTCAGTAAAATCCGTGTGGAATAGGTAAAAAAATTATTGTGGTCTATCAACAATGACAAGCCACCGGGGTCTGCCAATCTGGATGGAAAATTACTGAGGATAATAGCAGACGATATTGCCGCTCCTATTTGCCACATCTTCAATTTTAGCCTACTAGAACGTGTGCGCCCTCAGGCCTGGAGGAAAGCTAAAGTAATTCTGCTACCCAAGAATAGTAAAGCCCCCTTTACTGACTCAAATAGCCAACCAATTAGCCTGTTACCAACCCTTAGTAAACTCCTGGAAAAAATTGTATGACCAGATACACTGCTATTGCACAGTAAACAAATTGACAATACATTTTCAGCATGCTAATAGAAAATGACATTCAACAAGCACAACACTTACACAAATGACTGATGATTGGCTGAGAGATATTGATGATAAAATGATTGTGGGGGCTGACTTGTTAGACTACAGTGCAGCTTTTGACATTATCTATCATAGTCCGCTGCTGGAAAAACATGTGTTATGGCTTTACACCCCCTGCTATATTGTGGATAAAGAGTGGCAGCTATCAAGATACCTGCCCAGCGTTATCCAATGAGGTTGCAGGGCGGGCCCAACAACAGGAAACAGCAGAGAGTAAGAGAGAGAGAGAGAGAGAGAGCAATGACGTGGCGCACATATCAGCACATATGTGACGTAGTACGCAATTTTTGGGGGGCCACCTTTGGCTCGTGGGTGCTACTTTCAGAACTACTGTCTACAAAGTATACAAAAGTACCAGAGAATCTCTTTAAAGCCACAACAAACATCATGCAAGAGTTCAGAGCACAGTTAACAGTTTAGAATTAACAAAGGGCAAGGGCCACATTGGATGGGATTGTCCCTTTGAGCTATAGGAATATAGAGACATTACTAATGGCATTCTTCCATTTCCTTTTTCATGCATTACAGCTCTCTTGACTGTCCCTTGAAATAAAAAATCTGTATTAATGCTGCATAAAATGACTTACCAGTTGTGAACAAGAAAGTCCACAATGTGAAGCGAGGTCCTATCAGCCAGCAGGATAGCCAGGTGGAGTGCAGTTTCCCCATTCTCCTACAAACATGGGAGGGTTGAGTTATGGTTATGTTAAGAGTCCGGCGCCCTGTCCAGAACCAATCCCTATCCCCTACCCCCTCGACACAGAGGGAAGGACAGGCGTAAGCAATATGGCTAAAATTCCACCTAGCCTATCAGAGGACAGGGTGGAGCTATCACCATATATGTAAACCTATCAAATACTTTCAGAACTCCACAGGTGTCTTGGGGGTAGGGGTTGTTTCTGAACAGGGCCTGGGTCTACATGCACAGGGGTATGGAGTAAGGTTTTGTCTCGGGTGATGGTTAGTCATTGTGTAAGTATACTTACAGTATGTACCTACACAGGGCTGGCTAAAGGCTGGATGAGGTCAGTGTTAGGTACTAAGTTTATCAGGTTAGAGTTTAGATTAGTCATTGGGTCTACCTGCACAGGGTTGGCCAGAGGTTGGCTGAGGTCCAGTCTCACGGCATAGAGCTGGAGCAGGCTGAAGATGTCTCGGCTGCACACCGCCTCCTGTAAATTCCTTCTCAAAGTGGAAAAGGAGCTGCTGCTGTGCTGGGCAAACTGACACTCCATGTACTTACACAGGATGAAGTCCTTACGCACCATCCTAATGATACAGAGAGGCAGGGAGGACGCACTCATTACACGATACAGATGGGTATTGCAATTAGGAAATCAGAGCCATATGAAGAGTAAAAAAACAGCCATTCATACATTTCAATGAGAGATATAGTAGGCTACTATGATCAACATCTAAGACAAACAGTAAGTCTGTTTTTTATTTTATTTAACTAGGCAAGTCAGTTCAGAACAAATTATTATTTACAATGACGGCCTACCCCGGCCAAACCCTAACCCCGACGACGCTGAGCCAATTGTGCGCCGCCCTATGGGATTGCTAATCCCGGCCGGTTGTGATATAGCCTGGAATCGAACCAGGGTCTGTAGTGACGCCTCTGGCACTGAGATGCAGTGCCTTAGACCACTGTGCCACACGGGAGCCCCTGTTGAAACTACTATTTCCTAAAAGCACTGAAAGAATGACATTTTCAGTTCATGGGTACATTCACTCATGCAAATATGAACTGAACATCAGTGTGTGAGTCACAATTCTGCCATTAATGTTAAGACTAGCAGGGTCAGGGTCTGCAAGGTCAGTACTTGCATAGGGCCTACACCAGGTCCTTGTTCTGTCAGCAAATTGCTTAATCTGTCCCTGTGTAGCCCAATCTCCGGCCCTTGCTCTGAACAAGTAGCAGTGGCTGTGTTCTCTGTGTGATAAAAGTCCACTGGGGAAACATTAAGGTTACAGTGAGAAGTGGCTCCAGCTGTTCTGATGCAGTGAGAATGTGGCTGTGACAGACTACCGTGACAAAAGCAGCCAATGCCATTTGGTGAGAGAACATACCGTCAACTTGCTGATTTCTCCCCATATAAAAACGCTTGGTGGCACTGAGGGGGGGGGGGAAGTGTCACTCTCTTAATGGAAATGGATTGTGCTTATGGCGCATGTCCACATGTAACAAGGCTGGCTGTAGTTATGCTTTTCTTACACACAGTAACCACTAGACAGGACCTTACTAATAAGGGGTTCACAGACATGTCAAGCATTTTTATGTTATCCCAACACACTGTCCCATCTTAATTATTTTCTCATAGTTTGAAATAGTAAATATCAAAATACAATTAGAATATATTTTTGACAGTGAGCTTTTCAACACAGCACACTATTAAATCTCAATGCATGCTCCAAAACGTAATGTATTTATAAAAATGTAATGTATAAAATGTTCCACGAGTTATCTTTTAAAGGAGTTCGGAGGAATAAGATTAGGCTTAATTTTGATATAGCATCTCTAAAGTCCCATAGCAAGCTGAGCAGTTCTAGGGAATCATACAGCTGTAGGTGATTGGCTGCAGTTTGAGGACTGGGGAGTAATTCCAGCCCTGCTCGTCACTCACATGTCACTTTCTGCCGTGGGTTTCAGTGAGGGACTCAGGACATTGGCTTCCACTATCTCATTGAAGCCTGAATTGCCCATGTTCTTTGCCAGCTTAAAAAGAGAAGGGGGGGGAAAAATCATGAAAAACCATTCACAATAGAGTTGAGAGGAGCTTGACCAACTACTAAAACTGATTTCACATCAAACACTGAAGCATACAGGACACTGATCCAGTTGGTGACAATCACTGAGTTATTGTTGAATAGATTTTTTTTTAAATCAATAACTTATTTGTCCTCAAAGCATGCAATTAATGCCATGTCTGCTGCATATTTAATTGCGTTTAAATCACTATTGTTACATTCTACCTCATCACAAATTGAGGAGAAAATGAACACCCTTGGGGAACTATTCTAACCGTTTATTCTGAGAGTACTTTTCAAATTCACCCTTTACCTAGTCTTACCCTTCATATGGTATTCTTAACATTCATAGTTGTTTTGTCCAACTAAAGATTCAGAGGCACTCACCATTAGCTCTGAGGTACCCAGCTTGTCCAGGGAAAGGGACTTGATCCGGGAGTAGTGCACGCCCATCTCTCTGTGTATCCCAGAGCACTCGATACATGTCAGGATGCCCAGGTTTGTGGAGATCCAGGTTGGGTCTAAAGAGAGACGTGGGCATAGTTTATAGTATGCCGACAGTATAAGGTTTGTCATTTGCAAAACGATGCCTTGTGGAAGACAGTTGCATGCTAACACTTGTGAGAAACCATTTACAGTGTTTTTCCAAGGTTATTTTTTCTGGACAGGGTGCAAAGGCCCATGAAGCAACACCAACATTTTCAATCCAAACAAATAGAGGTCAGTTCTTAAGCAGGGTCAACAGAGCTAGGTGCACATTGCACCATACACAAAATAATTGTGTTTGACCAGATACAATGCTATTTTACAGTACACAAATTGACAAAAGAATTTCAGCGTGTTTATAGGGACGGACACTCAACAAGCACAGCACTTACACAAATGACTGATGATTGGCTGAGATAAATTGATGATAAAATGATTGTGGGCGCTGTCTTGTTAGATTTCAGTGCAGCTTTTGACATTATTGATCATAGTCTACTGCTGGAAAAACGTGTTTGTTATGTCTTTACACCCCCTCTATAATGTGGATAAAGAGTTACTTGTCTAACAGAACACAGAGGGTGTTCTTTAAATGGAAGACTATCAAATATAATCCAGTTAGAATCAGGAATTCCCCATGGTAGCTGTTTAGGCCCCTTGCTTTTTTCAATTTTTACTAACAACATGCCACTGACTTTGAACAAAGCCAGAGTTTCTGAAATGACCGACACTCAACAAAGAGCTGCAGTTTGTTTCAGAGTGTGTGGCAAGGAATAAGTTAGCCCTAAATATTTCTATAACTAAAAGCATTGTATTTGGAACAAAACACTCACTAAACCCTAAACCTCAACTAAATCTTGTAATAAATAATGTGGAAATTGAGCAAGTTGAGATGACTAAACTGTCATGGTCAAAACATATTGATGCAGTAGTAGCTAAGATGGGGAGAAGTCTGTCTATAATAAAGTGATGCTCAGCCGCCTTAACAACACTATCAACAAGGCAGGACCTACAGGCCCTAGTTTTGTCGCACCTTGACTACTGTTCAGTCGTGTAGTTAGGTGCCACAAAAATGGACTTAGGAAAATTGCAATTGGCTCAGAACAGGGCAGCACGGCTGGCCCTTGGATGTCGACAGAGAGGTAATATTAATAATATGCATGTCAATCTCTCCTGGCTGAAAGTGGAAAGTGAAAAACAGACACAAACATTGGCAGAAACACATGCATACACACACACGATAACATACGCACTATACATACACATGGATTTAGTACTGTAGATATGTGGTAGTGGTGGAGTAGGGGCCTGAGGGCACACAGTGTGTTGTGATATTTTTATTTATTGTATAAACTGCCTTAATTTTGCTGCTTTGGCAGCAGCTAATGGGGATCCATAATAAATAGAAATACATTGCACCCTAACTGCTGGGAACCAAACTCCTCTGACAAATATAATCTTCCTCTGACAGCACACCAGAGCTGGGGTCAATTGCATTTCAATTGAGGAAGTAAACTCCTGTTTGAGAAATTGTACTTTCAGTTTACTTTCCCAATTGACTGATTTGAAATAGAACTGACACCTAACCGGCTGCAGCACATTGTAGGCATGGTCTGACCTGGCGCCCCACAGTCACAGCACATGTTGTTGCCGGGCATGCGGCGGATATCCTCGGTAATGGCTCTGGTCAGGTCCTCGACACTGTTGTCTCCACTGGACTTCCGCTCATCCAGAGCCACGTTAAGGGCTTTCTGCTTACTGTTGGTCAGCACTGAGATCCACCTGCATGATAAAAAGAAGAGGGAAAGTAAAAGGTCTATTCCATAGTCCCAGTCGTTATTAGATAGAATGTCACGGCCTGCCTGCCTGTGAGGATAGCAACCTGTGGTTACCTAGGCCCACAGCAACAAAAAAAATCCAAACACAATTTTCTTGTCGTCTGCTTGTTTTAGTCAATTACAAAACTACATTCGAGAAAAGTACATGTCTAAAGATGACTTTTCAACATTGCCTGCTCCCGAGCATTCTCACTACTTCAAAAAACGTAATATTGTAGTGCTTCCCTCATGCACCTTTTCATGATGGTGCTAGAGGCCACATGAGTGAGTGAATGCTAGCTAGCTACCAACTGGAACATTAAGATAGCCAGACCAACAACACAAACAAACGGACTACAAGTAGTGAGTGGAGTAAAAAACGGACTACACTAAACAAGTTAAATGTCTTACCGGAGATTAAATGTTTTCAACACACATACAGTAGCAACGTGTAGCCTAACAGTAAAAAATGCTGCTTTCAATAACACTCAAATGCTGTTTCATGGCTGGAAAAGGTGAACACTATAGAGCAGGGATGGGCAAACGGCATGCCGTTGCACCCCTTTTGAAGGCCCTCAGGTCAACCCCCCCCCCCCCCCCAAAAAAGAAACTCAGTCGGTCTAGTGCTAGCTGTGCCACTAGAGATTCTGTGTTAGAGTCCAGGCCACGACCGGTAGACCCATGGGGCGGAGCACAATTTGCAGGTTAGGGGGGGTTTGTCGGCAGGGATGTCCTTGTCCCATCGCGCACTAGCGACTCCTGTGGCGGGCCAGGCGCAGTGCACGCTGACACGGTCGCCAGGTGTACGGTGTTTCCTCCGACACATTGGTGCGGCTGGCTTCCGAGTTAAGTGGGCATTGTGTCAAGAAGCAGTGAGGCTTGGTTGGGATGTGTTTCGGGGGACGCAGAGCTCTCGACCTTTGCCACTCCCGTTCATACGGGAGTTTTTTTTTAAAGACCAGCGAGCAACTGCGGCCCCTTACGATGAGTTAAGATTTTTTGTGGCCCCGACCCCCAACAAAGTTGCCTGTCCCTGCTATAGAAAGGTTACTCACGCAACACACACTGGCTCGTCATCAGCAAGAAAGTGATATGTGCGATTATCTAGAACACAAGAGAAAATACGTTAAATCAGAATGTCTGCATCCAAAGAACATGTTTCACATTTAAATGAAAGGAGCTCTCATCAAATCACATTTTATTGGTCACATACACATATTTAGCAGAAGTTATTGCAGGTGTAGTGAAATGCTTAAGTTCCTAGCTCCAAAAAGTACAGTAATATATAACAATGCACAAAAATCTAAAAGTAAAATAATAGAATTAAGAAATATATAAATATTAGGATGAGCAACGGAGTGGCATTGACTAAAATACAATAGAATAGAATACAGTATTACGAATTTGAAATGAGTTAAGCAGTGTCTAAACATTATTAAAGTGACTAGTGTTCCATCATTTAAGTGGCCAGTGACTCCATGTCTACGTACAGATGCAGTCAGAAGTTTACAAAACACTTAGGTTAGAGTCATTAAAACTTGTTTTTCAACAACTTCACAAATTTCTTGTTAACAAACTATAGTTTTGGCAAGTCGGTTAAGACAGCTACTTTGTGCATGACACAAGACATTTTTCCAACAATTGTTTATAGACAGATTAATTCACTGTATCACAATTCCAGTGGGTCAGAAGTTTACATACACTAAGTTGACTGTGCCTTTAAACAGCTTGGAAAATTCCAGAATATGATGTCACGGCTTTAGAAGCTTCTGATAGCCTAATTGACATCATTTGAGTCAATTGGAGGTGTACCTGTGGATGTATTTCAAAGCCTACCTTCAAACTCAGTGCCTCTTTGCTTGACATCATGGGAAAATTAAAAGAGATCAGTCAAGACCTCAGAAGAAAAACATTTAGACCTCTACAAGTCTGGTTCATCATTGGGAGCAATTTCCAAATGCCTGAAGGTACCACATTCATCTGCACAAACACCATGGGACCAGGCAGCCGTCATACCGCTCAGGAAGGAGACGCGTTCTGTCTCCTAGAGATGAACGTACGTCGGTGCGAAAAGTGCAAATCAATCCCAGAACAACCGCAAAGGACATTGTGAAGATGCTGGAGGAAACCGGTACAAAAGTATCTATATCCACAATAAAACAAGTCCTATATCGACATAACCTGAAAGGCCTCTCAGCAAGGAAGAAGCCACTGCTCCAAAACCGCCATAAAAAGCCAGACTACGGATTGCAACTGCACATGGGGACAAAGATCGTACTTTTTGGAGAAATGTCCTCTGGTCTGATGAAACAAAAATTTAACTGTTTGGCCATAATGACCATCATTATGTTTGGAGGAAAAAGGGGGAGGCTTGCAAGCTGAAGAACACCATCCCAACCATGAAGCACAGGGGTGGCAGCATCATGTTGTGTGTGGGGTGCTTTGTTGCAGGAGGAACTGGTGCACTTCACAAAATAGATGGCATCATGAGGCAGAAAATTATGTGGATATATTGAAGCAACATTGAAAGACATCAGTCAGGAAGTTAAAGCTTGGTCGCAAATGGGTCTTCCAATTGGACAATGACCCCAAGCATACTTCTAAAGTTGTGGCAAAATGGCTTAAGGACAACAAAGTCAAGGTATTGGAGTGGCCATCACAAAGCCCTGACCTCAATCCTATAGAACATTTGTGGGCAGAACTGAAAAAGCGTGTGCGAGCAAGAAGTCCTACAAACCTGACTCAGTTACACCAGCTTTGTCAGAGGAATGGGCTAAAATTCACCCAACTTATTGTGGGAAACTTGTGGAAGGCTACCCGAAACGTTTGACCCAAGTTAAACAATTTAAAGGCAAAGCTATCAAATACTAATTGAGTGTATGTAAACTTCTGACCCACTGGGAATGTGATGAAAGAAATAAAAGCTGAAATAAATAATTCTCTACTATTATTCTGACATTTCACATTCTTAAAATAAAGTGGTCATCCTAACTGACCTAAGACAGGGAATTTTTACTAGGATGAAATGTCAGGAATTGTGAAAAACTGAGTTTAAATGTATTTGACTAAGGTGTATGTAAACCTCCAACTTCAACTGTATTTAGGGCAGCAGCCTCTAAGGTGCAGGGTTGAGTAACCGGGTGGTAGCCGGCTAGTGATGGCTATTTAACAGTTTGACGGCCTTGAGAAATAAGCGGTTTTTCAGTCACTCGGTCCCAGCTTTGATGCACTTGTACTGACCTAGCCTTCTGAATGAAAGCGGGGTGCAGGTGTTGCTCGGGTAGTTGATGTCCTTGATTATATTTTTGGCCTTCCTGTGATATCGGGTGCTGTAGGTGTCCTGGAGGGCAGGCAGGATGCTCTCCATTGTGCATCAGTAAAAGTGTGTGAGGGTCATAGGGGACAAGCCAAATTTCTTCAGCCTCCTGAGGTTGAAGAGGCACTGTTGCGCCTTCTTCACCACACTGTCTGTGTGGGTGGACCATTTCAGATAGTCAAATCAAATGTGATTTGTCACATGTGCCGAATACAACAGGTGTAGACCTTACCGTGTAATGCTTCCTTACAAGCCCTTAACCAACAATGCAGTTCAAGAAATAGAGTTAAGAAAATATTTACTATATAAACAAAAGTAAAAAAATATATAATAAAAAGTAACACATAAGATATTACAGTTTTCAGTGATGTGTACGCTGAGGAACTTGAAGCTTTCCACATTCTCCACTGCATGTGGATAGTGGCATGCTCCCTCTGCTTTTTCATGAAGTCCACGCTCAGCTCCTTCGTTTTGTTGACGTAGAGGGAGAGGTTATGTTCCTGGCACCACTCCACCAGGGCTTAAGACAATTAAATACTCTAACAAAAAAGCTGTTAGAATAATAAGTGAATGTATGTCCCTTAAGGTCCTTGTGTAATGTGATATTGTACCCCCTAGCCCAGTTGTCCTTTGAATATTATTTATATATACTTCTGTTCCCACATGTACTTCCTGTATTGATTTGTAAATAAAAAATTAAATTCAAACCACTCCACCAGGGCCCTCATCAGTGATGTATATGCCAAGGAACTTGAAGCTTTCCACCTTCTCCACCGCGGTCCCGTCGATATGGATAGGTGCATGCTCCCTCTGCTGTTTCCTGAACTCCACGATCAGCTACTTTGTTTTGTTGACTTTGAGTGAGAGGTTATTTTCCTGGCACCACTCTCCCAGGTCCCTCACCTCCTGCCTGTAGGCTGTCTCGTCATTGTTGGTAATCAGGCCTACTATGGTTGTGTTGTCTGCAAACTTAATGATTGAGTTGGAGGCGCGTGACCATTAGGGATGAAACGGTTACCAGTTTCACGATAATCCACAGTAAAATTCCTGATGATTAGTATTACCGTTTCAATTTTTTTATTATCATTAAAAACCGTGTTTGATTACCACGGTTTGAAAAACTCACGGTAAATACTGTCCAGCATCAACCAAAGTTAGCAACAGTTTGACGCCGGCGCAGCATGCAATGTGGGTTTTGTGTGAAAACATGGAGGAAGGCAGTGACAGCGCTCGGGAGATTTTTCAGCCTTCTTAGAGGATCAAATCTGAATTGTGGTCGTATTTGGGTTTTACATTAGTGCAGAGGGAAAGTTAATCGAAGATAGTAACCCTGTCTGCAGGGTTACCAAATGTGCCGGTTGAGAAAATACATGTATATATGGGAAAGATGTTTGAAAAGGGTATTTTTGTTCTCTCAAATTATTGAGAGGCCTGGCTTTCTAAAGCTGATGAAGGTTGCCGTGCCTCACTACAAAGTGAGCGCTGCTAATTTTATTTGTTGTTTGTTTATTTGCTTACTTAAGGTTGTGTTCATTTAAACCTGCACTAGGGAAACTTTTACCTCTCATGGCCACATGGTGCCATCTTTAAATGTTAATATTTTAATGTTTATGCTTGCTGGTTTTCAATATAAAACTTGGTGAAATGATTTCAGTGTGTGTATCAGTACTTTTTGATAATTTCTAGCACATTTTAACAATACCGTGATAATACTCATAACCATGATACTTTTGGTCACTATAATCGTGATATGAAATGTTCATACCGTTTCATCTCTAGTGTCCACGCAGTCATGGGTGAACAGGGAGTACAGGAGGGGGCTGAGTACGAACCCTTGTGGGGCCCCTGTGTTGATGATCATTGAAGTGGAGGTGTTGTATCCTATGTTCACCAGCTGGGGTCGGCCCGTCAGGAAGTCCAGGACCCAGTTGCACAGGACGGGGTTCAGGACCAGGGCCCCGAGCATCAACATTATGGTGTTGAAGGCTGAGCTATAGTCAATGAACAGCATTCTTATACAGGTATTCCTCTTGTCAAGATGGAATAGGGCAGTGTGCAGTGCAATGGCGATTGCATCGCCTGTGGATCTATCTAGGGTGTCAGCTAAGGTAGAGGTGATATGATCCTTAACTAGCCTCTCAAAGCACTTCATGATGACAGAAGAAGATGGTCATTTATTTCAGTTACCTTTGCTTTCTTGGGTAAAGGGACAATGGTGAACATCTTGAAGCAAGTGGGGACAGCAGACTGGGATAGGGAGAGATTGAATATGTCCGTAAACACTCCAGCCAGCTGGTCTGTGCATGCTCTGAGGAGGCGGCTAGGGATGCCGTCTGGGCCGGCAGCCTTGCGAGGGTTAACACGCTTAAACGTCTTACTCACGTCGGCCACGGAGAACGAGAGCTCATAGTCCTTGGGAGCGGGTCGCGTCGATGGCACTGTGTTATCCTCAAAGCGGGCGAAGAAGGTGTTTCGCTTGTCTGGGTGCAAGATATTATCCATAATGTGGCTGGTTTCCCCTTTGTAGTTGATTGTCTGTAGACCTTGCCACATACCTCTTGTGTTTGAGCCGTTGAATTGCGACTCCACTGTCTCTGTACTGATGTCTTGCCTGTGTGATTGCCTTACGGAGGGAATAACTACACTGTTTGTATTCAACCATATTCCCAGTCACCAGGCCATGGTTAAGTGAGGTGGTTTGCGCTTTCAGTTTAGCGCCAATGCTGCCATTTATTCACAGTTTCTGGTTTGGGTAGGTTTTAATAGTCACAGTGGGAACAAGATCCCCTATACCCTTCCTGATGAACTATGTCACTCTGTCCGTGTATACATCAATGTTATTATCCGAGGCTACCCGGAACATAGCAAAGTCTGCATGACAAAGTGTATGTGTGTGTTTTATATGGCATACGCAATATGCCTGAACTCATAATGAAAATAGGCAATGGTTGACAGGCATGATTATTTCAAACAGCGATGTTTCCAAATTATTTGGACTAAAACATTATATTGAATTTTGGTTGTTAGACTAACAGAGGAGAACAAATTACAGATGCAAATTAGACCGGAAAGTTACATTGTACGTATATTTTCAATCCTGGTTAGGGAGGCTGACTTACGAGAAATGAGGTCAAAGCACTTCTTGTCCTCCAGACTGGGCTTGACTTGGCAGGTGAGCAGGTTGAGTTTGGCTGGTGGTTTGTTGGGCTGAGGAAAGGATAGCATGGTTACTTCCAGGGAAGTCCCTCCTGCAGACGACAATTATGTATGCCATTGCCCCAACTGTTGACCAAGCTATGTTAAAGCTGAAATCTGACTTTGTTACCTTACAGAAAGCCCTAGTTGGTTTAAAATGTGTACTTAATGCAGGCAAGACTAAATACATGTTCTCAAGTTCTCGCACTGCTCTTTTTCACCAGGGTCTCTTTAGTATCATCTATCTCTTTGTCAATTCTGTTTTGCTTTGACAGGAGTGCAAGACACCGTTCTCTAATAGAACATGGTGATGATTAAACATGAGGTTTATTGTTATTTTCAGCAATTAAAGTGACCAACAGTGAAAAAACGCTGCTTCAATGACATTCAAATGCTGTTTCATGGCTGGAAATTGTGAACACTATAAGAGGAGGAAAGGGCAACGGGTGGGCCGCAAACAACATTTTGAAGGATATACAGATGAGCTAGGTAAAAAGCTAAGATTTAAAGTGGGCTTCTTTTTAAGAAATAGATCTTGCCTCTCCCTAAATAGCAGGAAGAATAACTTGAACAGTCAACTTTCCTGACATTTCTTGATTATGGTGACACCATTTACCAGATTGCAGCAGCCACTACTCTTAAACCTTTGGATGCCGTCTACCATAGCAGCATTTGTTTTATCACTGGTGACAGTTTTAATACTCACCACTACATCGTGTATCAAAAGGTTGGCTGGTCTTCATTAAAGGCCAGTAGATCAATTCATTACACTCTTTTTGTTTACAAAAGCCATACTACCCAAGATTCCAACTTTCCTAACTTCGTTGCTAACGTATAAAAGAACCAAACCAATCCTGCGAGCGGGTTAACTCGAGGTCCCTCTGATCTCGACCAATTAAGGTAAATCCTCTTTTAGTTTTAGCCTCTCAGCCTATTGCGGACAGTCTGAGCACTGATGGAGGGATTGTGCGTTCCTGGTGTAACTCGGGCAGTTGTTGTTGCCATCTTGTACCTGTCCCGCAGGTGTGATGTTCGGATGTACCGATCCTGTGCAGGTGTTGTTACACGTGGTCTGCCCCTGCGAGGACGATCAGCTATCCGTCCTGTCTCCCTATAGCGCTGTCTTAGGCGTCTCACAGTACGGACATAGGAATGTATTGCCCTGGCCACATCTGCAGTCCTCATGCTTCCTTGAGGCATGCCTAAGGCACATTTACGCAGATGAGCAGGGACCCGGGGCATCTTTCTTTTGGTGTTTTTCAGAGTCCGTAGAAAGGCCTCTTTAGTGTCCGAAGTTTTTATAACTGTGACCTTAATTGCCTACAGTCTAAGCTGTTAGTGTCTTAATTATGGCTGCATCCCGCTACCGGGATCGATATGACAACAGCCAGTGAAAGTGCAGGGCGCCAAATTCAAACAACAGAAATCTCATAATTAAAATTCCTCAAACATACATGTGTCTTATATCATTTTAAAGGTAATCTTGTTGTTAATCCCACCAAAGTGTCCGATTTCAAATATGCTTTTCAGTGAAAGCACTACAAACGATTATGTTAGGTCACCATCAAACCACAATAAGCACAGCCATTTTTCCAGCAAAAGATTAGCAGTCAGAAAAAGCAGAAATAGAGATAAAATTAAATCACTAACCTTTGATTATCAGATGACACTCATAGGATTTCATGTTACACAATACATGCATGTTTTGTTTGATAAAGTTCATATTTATAACAAAAAATCGGAGTTTACATTGGCGCGTTACATTCACTAGTTCCAAAAACATCAAGTGTTTTTGCATAGCCACATCGCTTCAACAGAAATACTCATCATAAATGTAGATGATAATACAAGTTACACACATGGAATTATAGATATACCTCTCCTTAATGCAACCGCTGTGTCAGATTTCAAAAACACTTTACGGAAAAAGCCAGAAATCTTGCTTGTTTGTAGGTGACCAAATACTTATTTTCCACCATAATTTGCAAATAAATTCATAAAAAATCCTACAATGTGATTTTCTGGATTTTTTTTCTCATTTTGTCTGTCAGAGTTGAAGTGTACCTATGATGACAATTACAGGCCTCTCTCATCTTTTTAAGTGGGAGAACTTGCACAATTGGTGGCTGACTAAATACTTTTTTGCCCCACTGTAGGCCTAATGTACCTCTGATTGGCTATGGCGCATCGGTCTGCGTAGACTCTGGTTCTGGACGAGACAGATGTCTTTATTAGGTGTTATTTACTTACTGCAGTGTCAATTGTCCAAATGCACGGCCGCTTTCCCACTCTATACTGCTATAGAATTTTCACAAATGCCTGAGAATGTTTAGGATTTACTTATACTAAGAATTTATGAAAACGTGAAAATGACCATATCTAAGTGTTTGCTTGTCAGAAAATGCAACAAAAACAAAATTGTCATACTCTTCCTGGTGGTGTAATTGAACAGATTTGTTTAATGTTTAATGTTGCTAAAATGCTGTCAGTTGCACTTTAAGCATTAAAGTTGCACTTTACTTTAGGGTACAGAAATTGGCAGGTATTTACTAAGAGATAACATGGTAAAATGGTTATCACATAGGTTATTACTATCACGTTTGATTCTTTGGGATTCATAAAAAAAAACACCAGGGACTATTTGGTACCAGGTTATCATCAATTGTGTCAGAAGATAATCCACAACACTGAACTCACAGTTCCATGTGCAATAGTTAGGTAGCAGTTCTGCACCGTGCAATTCCTCTTCTGCCACATCTTTCTCAACCTGCACGGAACAAATAACAAGAGTGAACATTTTTCAGCCTACAAACTGACTGAGGTACTGATGTAATTGTATAGAAGCTCAAATGAAATTCTCACTATACACATAGTAATACTACATCCGTCTAGTATAAATAGGATTTCACTTGTACAGTGGAAAGAAAGTATGTGAACCCTTTGGAAATACCTGGATTTCTGCATAAATTGGTTATAAATTGTGATTTAATCTTCATCTAAGTCACAACAATAGACAAACACAGTGTGCTTAAACTAAGAACACTCAAATTATTGTATTTGTCTTGTCTATATTGAATACATCATTTAAACATTCAGTGTAGGTTGGGAAAAGTATGTGAACCACTAGGCGAATGACTTCAAAAGTTAATTGGAGTCAGCTAACCTGGAGTCCAATCAATGAGACGAGATTGGAGATGATGGTTAGAGCTGCCCTGCCCTATAAAAAAAACTCACAAAATTTGAGTTTGCTATTCGCAAGAAGCATTGCCTGATGTGAACCATGCCTCAAACAAAAGAGATCTCAGAAGACCTAAGATTAAGAATCGTAAACTTATATAAAGCTGGAAAGGGTTACAAAAGTATCTCTAAAAGCCTTGATGTTCATCAGTCCACGGTAAGACAAACTGTCTACAAATGGAGAAAGTTCAGCACTGTTGCTACTCTCTCTAGGAGTGGCTGTCCTGCAAAGATGACTGCAAGATCACAGTGCAGAAGGCTCAATGAGGTTAAGAAGAATCCTAGTGTCAGCTAAAGACTTACAGAAATCTCTGGAACATGCTAACATCTCTGTTGACGAGTCTACGATACGTAAAACACTAAACAAGAATGGTGTTCATGGGAGGACACCACAGAAGAAGCCACTGCTGTCCAAAAAAGACATTGCTGCATGTCTGAAGTTCGCAAAATGTTCCACAGCGCTACTGGTCAAATATTCTGTGGACAGATGAAACTAAATTTGAGTTGTTTGGAAGGAAGGAACACACAACACTATGTGTGGAGAAAAAAAGGCACTGCACACCAACATAAAAACCTCCCCCAACTGTAAAGTATGATGGCGGGAGCATCATGGTTTAGGGCTGCTTTGCTGCCTCAGGGGCTGGACATCTTAGTATCATCGACAGAAAAATGAATTCACAAGTTCATCAAGACATTTTGCAGGAGAATGTAAGGCTATCTGTCCGCCTATTGAAGCTCAACAGAAGTTGGGTGATGCAACAGGACAACGTCCCAAAACGCAGAAGTAAATCAACAACAGAATGGCTTCAACAGGAGAAAATACACCTTCTGGAGTGGCTCAGTCGGAGTTCTGACCTCAACCCGATTGAGATGCTGTGACATGACCTCAAGAGAGCAGTTCACATCCCAAAAATATTGCTGAACTGAAACAGTTTTGTAAAGAGGAATGGTCCAAAGTCCCTCCTGACCTTTGTGCAGGTCTGTTCCGCCAACTACAGAAAACATTTGGTTGAGGTTATTGCTGCCAAAGGGAGGGTTAACCAGTTATTAAATCCAAGGGTTCACATACTTTTTCCACCCAGCACTGTGAATGTTTACACGGTGTGTTCAATAAAGACATGAAAATGTATAATTGTTTGCGTGTTATTAGTTTCAGCACATTGTGTTTGTCTATTGTAGTGACTTAAAATGTTATCTGATCATCTATGACACATTTATGCAGAAATACAGGTAATGCCAAAGGGTTCACATACTTTTTCTTGCCACTGTAGGTATGACAATTCTGCTTGGGATAATGACTTTCACACAGATAAAGTGTTCATACCCGTCACTTCTCTTGTAGAGGTATCCCGCTTTCTCTGTGCCATAATGTTTGTTGCCTTGCAGCTGGTGCATGCTGTAGAATGTCTGCTTGCTCAAGGAGTCCTGGGTTTGACAAAGAGATGGAGGTCATTTACAAGATTCCCTACCACGTCATCCATTATTTTCTATAATGTACAGAGCGTCACCATTTATCCCTTTACAAGCATTTCGCTACACCTGCAATAACATCTGCTAAACATGTGTATGTGACCAATAAACATTTATTTTATTTGACATATTCCATATTAACATATCATGACTCAAGTTTCGATATCTAGATCCTGTGACTCAAGCAGTGAGGAACACGGAAAGCAGAAATGTGATGTGACAAACAAGACAGATTAACGTATGCATGCAAGTACAGTAGTAGCTGAGTGGTAGGTCAGACAGTGTTATTTGACAAGAAGAGATTGTCTAAGATCAGCCATAACATCATAACACATACTAAACAAAAGTTTCTAAAAAAGGGTGATTCATAAAAAGTACAAATAGCCCTTGAATGTAAAACATTTAGCTTGTTGCACAAGGACTGAATAGAACCACCACAGGTGTACAGTGCATTCGAAGTATTCAAACCTGATGACTTTTTCCACATTTTGTTATGTTACAGCCTTATTCTAAAATTGATCAAATATTATTTTTTTCTCATCAATCTACACACAATAGCCCATAATGAAAGCAAAAAACAGGTTTCTAGAAATGTTTGCAAATGTATTTATTTTTAATTTAAAAAATGAAATACCTTATTTTCATAAGTATTCAGACCCTTTGCTATGAGACTCAAAATTGAGCTCAGGGGCATCCTGTTTCCATTGATCATCCTTGAGATGTTTCTACAACTTGATTGGAGTCCATCTGTGGTAAATTCAATTGATTGGACATGATTTGGAAAAACACACACCGGTCTGTATAAGGTACCACAGTTGACAGTGCATGTCAGAGCAAAAACCAAGCCATAAGGTCAAAGGAATTGTCCGTAGAGCTCCAAGACAGGATTGTGTCAAGGCACAGATCTGGGGAAGGGTACCGAAACAATTCTGCAGCATTGAAGGTCCCCAAGAACACAGTGGCCTCCATCATTCTTAAATTAATGAAGTTTGGAACCACCAAGACTCTTCCTAGAGCTGGCCACCTGGCCAAACTGAGCAATCGGGGGAGGTGGTGGTACGCATGACAGACCTCCAGAGTTCCTCTGTGGAGATGGGAGAAACTTCCAGAAGGACAACCATCTCCGCAGCACTCCACCAATCAGGCGTTTATGGTAGAGTGCTCAGACGGAAGCCACTCCTCAGTAGGCATTTGGCAGGCACATGACACCCCACTTGGAGTTTGCCAAAAGGCACCTAAAGGACTCTCAGACCATTAGAAACAAGATTCGCTGGTCTGATGAAAGCAAGATTGAATTGTTTGGCCTCAATGCAAAGCGTCACGTCTGGAGGAAAACTGGCACAATCCCTACTGTGAAGCATGTTGGTAGCAGCATCATGTTGTGGGGATGCTGTTAAGAGGCAGGGACTGGGAGACTAGTCAGGATCGTGGGAAAGATGAACGGAGCAAAGTACAGAGATCCTTGATGAAAACCTGCTACCAGAGCGCTCAGGACCTCAGACTGGTTCAGCTTCCAACATGACAACAACCCTAAGCATACAACCAAGACAACACAGGAGTGGCTTTGGGACAAGTCTCTGAATGTCCTTGAGTGGCCAAGCCAGAGCCCAGACTTGAACACCTCTGGAGAGACCTGAAAATAGCTTTGCAGCGACGCTCCCCATCCAACCTGACAGAGCTTGAGAGGATGTGAGAAACTCTCCAAATACAGGTGTGCCAAGCTTGTAGAGTCATACCCAAGACGATTTGAGGCTGTAATCACTGCCAAAGGAGTAAAGGGTCTGAATAGTTATGTAAATGTCTTATTTCCATTTTTATTTTTTATACATTTACAAAAAAGTTTCTTAACACCTGTTTTTGCTTTGTCATTATGGGGTATTGTGTGTAGATTAATGAGGGGGAAAAAAACAAACATACATTTTAGAATAAGGCTATTACGTAACAAAATGAGGAAAAAGTCAAGTAGTCTGAATTCTTTCCGAATGCACTGCATTTCCAGGTTTTTGGTTATTAACTTTATTTTTTATCATATGCAAGTACTGTACATATCAAGTAAATCAAATTCAACTTATTCTCCTTGACTAGACGACTTGCAGGATTGAAATAAAACCAATGTTAATACTTCTATATAATGAATTACAACATCCACATTTAGTGAGATAATACTCACCCCATATGAGCATGGAAGATAAATGCTTTACTCAAGAAGCATTTAAAAATATATATATATTACTCTTAAACAACCTCAAATGTCACATTTTTTACATAGACAGGCACATTTAGAATTTCAATCAAACCTGTATGTATGGTGTGTGTGTGTGCCCTCACCTCTTTGAGCTCAGGCTGCAGTGAGGGCCGGAGCTGGTCTCTCAGAGAGCAGAGTTGTCTCTTCTCCTCGTCCTGTCTGTGTTTGATCTGGACAGAGACAGAGCACATTCAATAATACCCTCATCATCACCACCCAACACACACACACACTCTAGACCTCCCATACACACACTCCACCCACCCCTCACATCCTTTCCCTCCAAACACATTCCAGGTCGCACAAATTGATTGCGTGAATGGCTGCTTTAAAACAATCTCGTTGAGTATAAAAATCTTCCTTTAATACCCAATGGTTGTGAAAATGTATTGCTTAAACCCATCCAAACTTTTCAGTTCTACAGCAGTGTTTAGGGGGTAGGAGCTAGAGACTAGGGATAAAACATTTGTAATTTAGCCCAAGGAAATCTGCCAGAGGCATTACAGGTGTTCCGACAGCAAAAGTCCTCATAGCCCTTCACCGTGCAGGATAGGGTAGTCATAAACAGAGCACGTTTGGTCGTTTACTGGCTCACTATGATCTACACGAACAACCATTGTGCAGTGTCTACTCTGATGGAGTTGATCCAGTTGGATGTTGATCAAAGGGTACTGTCTGTGTGAGCTGTAGGGTGGGGAGAGTGTTCAGAATGCAGATGCCCTGCTTCAGTCACATGTGCAAGTTTTCTGCCCATAGCGCAGCATGAATGGCTCTCTGAATAGAGCGGTAGTGGTTTGAGGCTAACTGAGCTGATTATCTCTATCTACACTAAATGTGAGTAAAGGGCTAACAGCGTGGGCTGTTTATCTCAATAGAATCTTAAATGGAACCCAACAGCTGGGAGAGAGGACAGTCACCGACTACTGATGACAGGAGTAAAAAAATTAACAGTTCAGATTATATCTTTTATATGGTTTCTGGAGAGAATCCTTACATCTGTTCAAGGCGGGTTTGTAGCAAAACCAAAATCAATCAGTTGTGTGGGGGATGGTTGCAACAGAAAACCAAAACCGCAGTTGATTGCAAACGGCTCATTCTGAGACTGCAGTAGGGGGTGTTTGTAGTGAACATCACCTTTGCAAGTTGCCATTTGATCGAACACCAGAATGTGCAGGGCTCATCTGTGAAAGAGACCGTGGTCTCAACATACTCCCTGCTTAAATAAAGGTTAAATAAAATGAATTAGTGGAATGCCACTCACAGTGCCCAGCGCTCCTGTGAGCTCGTCAATATACTGCTTGAGCTTCTCTGTGGCCACCAGGCACTCCTGAAAGAAACTGACAAAAGGAAATATCAGTTTATTGCCACATTGTGTGTGTATGTGAGAGTATGTGTGAGTGTGTGTGAGAATGAGTGAGTGAGTGTTTGGATGTGTTGCAGGATGGGCTAGCATGTTTCCCGATTCTGGTCACATATGATGGCGCATGGCGGCCATAGAGGGGAGGGAGAGTCAGTCACAGGGGATATTGTGTTTAACATCTAACTGATGTGTTTGGCACACGCAATTGAAGCTCTACTGAAAGATGAAAATGAGTTCTACAATAGGCTGGTTCTCATCTGGTTATCTGTATATGATCATGCCATCATACTGCTACTGCATGACCCTCGGGCAAATCTAAAACCGCAACCATTATGTCAACTCATTTCGCAACCACTTATCTTGTTCAAAAGCATTTTTTAATAAATCACCCTTTACTCAATATAATGCATCAATATGTCTATCAACCCTCTGGAGTCCAAGCCTGAATTTCCCCAACAGGTTTTATTATATCATAATCTAGATAAACCATAAGTGTTATGTATTTTATAAAACACTTTGAGCTAGCACAGTAATACAGTATGTGGGACAGACATGATTTACATATTTCAATAAGATATAAAGTCATATGATTGAAAAAGTTATTGGATTTTTCAGGAAAGCAGAAGTAAGATCATTAGGCAATAGCTTTTTTTCAATGTACTTACAGTACAGTATACAATCACTCCACTCTCCCCATTATTTTTACCACCTGAGGTTCTCCTTTTGCTCAATAAACCTCAGAGCAACAGAGAGACACACTCACGTTTAGCTGAGAAGTTAATTTCTCCCCCTGACCTTTAGTTAGACAGAGACCACATTGCCTTACTTGCACTGGGAGTGATAGTGCTTGATGAGATTCTGAAGCAGGTCGACACCTTTCTTAGTCTTGATTTCGTTCACTTTGATGAGGTACTACAAGAAACACAGGAGAAGCAAACGTTTTTATGGTTGAGTTACTCATCCATTGAATAAGCCAATGTGTCCATCGAGCAATCGTTAAGACAGAGAAACTACAGATTCCAATGGAAGACCTTGGAGCTATTCAGAAAGGTTTCATATCTGAAACTCTACGTCATTACGGGATAAGAGGTCAAACCCTGAGGTAACACCCCATTCTCAGAAGGCACAAATGTTGGCCAAAGCTCAAAGCCAGAACTGTTAATCAGATGTCAAAACTTTGAGACTCCCCCATATAATTTGAATAAGAACCCCTCTATACAGTAGATCCCGCTCACCTCACACATCTGTAGCTGGAACATCCTGCGCTCCTTCTCCAGCTCCTCTGCGATCTCTCCCCCGCTCACCTCTGTGCGCACCATGCCGTACTGCTTGGCCAGCTCCCGCTTCTCCTTTTCGATCTTGGTGCTGAGTGATACAATATAATAGTAGTTCCTCTCAGGTCAGTCAAAGAGATAAACACACTGGTACCGCTCATTACGGTTGGTTGATTCATACAGTTGAGAGAATTGGACAAAATTGCTATTCTAAACTCAGCTTAAAAAGAAACGTCCTCTCACTGTCAACTGCGTTTATTTTCAGCAAACTTAACATGTGTAAATATTTGTATGAACATAACAAGATTCAACAACTGAAACATAAACAAGTTCCACAGACATGTGATTAACAGAAATAGAATAATGTGTCCCTGAACAAAGGGGGGGGTGTCAAAATCAAAAGTAACAGTCAGGATCTGGTGTGGCCACCAGCTGCATTAAGTTCTGTAGTGCATCTCCTCCTCATTGACTGCACCAGATGTGCCAGTTCTTGCTGTGAGATGTTACCCCACTCTTCCACCAAGGCACCTGCAAGTTCCCAGACATTTCTGGGGGGAATGGCCCTAGCCCTCAACCTCCGATCCAAAAGGTCCCAGACGTGCTACATGGGATTGAGATCCGGGCTCTTTGCTGGCCATGGCTGAACACTGACATTCCTGTCTTGCAGGAAATCATGCTCAGAACGAGCAGTATGGCTGGTGGCATTGTCATGCCAGAATGAGCCTGCAGGAAGGGTACCACATGAGGGAAGAGGATGTCTTCCCTGTAACGCACAGGACTGAACAAGCTCAGTCCGATGATGCTGTGACACACCGCCCCAGACCATGACAGACCCTCCACCTCCAAATCGATCCTGATCCAGAGTACAGGCCTCGGTGTAACGCTCACTCCTTCGACGATAAACGTGAATCTGACTATCACCTGGTGAGACAGGGCGACGTTGTTGCCGGGGATGTCTAGTGAGAACCTGCCTTAACACAGGCCTACAAGCCCTCAGTCCAGCCTTTCTCAGCCTATTGCGGACAGTCTGAGCACTGATGGAGGGATTGTGCGTTCCTGGTGTAACTCGGGCAGTTGTTGTTGCTATCCTGTACCTGTCCCGCAGGTGTGATGTTTGGATGTACCGATCCTGTGCAGGTGTTGTTACACGTGTTCTGCCACTACGAGGACGATCAGCTGCCCGTCCTGTCTCCCTGTAGCGCTGTCTTAGGCGTCTCACAGTACGGGCATTGCAATTTACTGCCCTGGCCACATCTGCAGTCCTCATGCCTCCTTGCAGCATGCCTAAGGCACATTCACGCAGATGAGTAGGGACCCTGGGTATCTTTCTTTTGGTGTTTTTCAGAGTCAGTAGAAAGGCCTCTTTAGTGTCCCGAGTTTTCATAACTTTGACCTTAATTGCCTACCGTCTGTAAGCTGTTAGTGTCTTAACGACCGTTCCACAGGTGCATGTTTATGGTTCATTGAACAAGCATGGGAAACAGTGTTTAAACCCTTTACAATGAAGATCTGTGAAGTTATTTGGATTTTTACGAAATATCTTTGAAAGACAGGGTCCTGAAAAGGGGAAGTAAATGTTTTTGCTGAGTTTCTATGTTTGCGATCATACCATAGGGAAGAATGTGATATTGATAAGGGATACTGATTATATTTCACATGAGAAATAGTATGACTACTATTAATGCAAAAAATCATATGAATGGTAAATCATTATGTAATGGTTAATATTACGTAATATTATGTAATGGTGCTGGGCTGTACAGTATTGTTGTCATATGATGTTTTTGAGGTCATTTGCATCGAAAATCAGAAGATTGGATTCAGGCCTTGGGGAAAACGAGACTGTGGGGAGCTTGAACAGGAATGGCTTGTAATAAGAGCATATAGAGAATCATTCAAATGATGCACGGCTCAACCACTGTTTCCAGTACAGGGGATGTGAATGTGGTGTCAAGGGCAGCTGTACCTCTGACCCCGTTAGTGGGAGCAGACACACAGACGAATAAAAACCCACCATGGACAAATTGCCCGACTGAAAACAGCCCCACAGAGTACAGTAATTCAAAGCTGGTTGCTATGACACTTAAAACCTTCTTTAAATAGGAACAGGTCCATTTTGTCTTGTTGGTGGAGGATATAACTTCTGTCTCTTGGACCAAATTTGTGACATGAACAATAACTCTTGCACCACAAATCAAAACAATATCCTCCAGCCCATTGGCCTGGCAATAAACCAGCCTGTTGTGTCTACTTAATTAAAACAGCTATACAGAATTTAAAAAAATACAGCAATATTTCAGTTGACTGTAGGAAGTATGAATGCAATGCATTGTATTGATATGGAGCAAATGCATCATTCGGCACTGGTGTGAAAATGTAAAAGCCAGGTAAAATCATTGGTCCCTCACCAGGACCATTTAGCTGTTGGGCAGATGTACACTCACAATTTATTTTCATAGTCCCGCCATGCTTTGTCAAACGGCTTTTTCAAATCCTGACGGAGAAGAGAACAGAAACGTTGCATTATTTTAGAGGGGTCATCACAAATAAGCAATACGACAATGATATTTGAGCGAGGCAAGATCAGCTATTTGACATTTTAGACTTACCCCTTTGACCTCTTTCAGGTCTCCTTTTACTAGAGAGTCCAGGAAGAAGTTGATGTTGTGCAGCATGCTCTTTAACTGATGGGAAGACACACTCAGTTCACGTCCAGTTGTGGTGGGTTACAATACGCACAATGTCACACTGTCACTGAGGAGCTTTGAAGTAGACACAACAGAAACACATTCTAACTGATTATTCAAGTTTGAGGTAGTTGGTTTTTTTTCACAAAAGAGGTTTACGTCAGAACTTTGAATGAGACAAAGTATCACAGATACTATCACAGAGAGCTGAAAGAGGACTGAAGTAAAAAGCAACGCACATTATCTGCCAAGTGAGTTCTCTTCTCGCCTAATGAGATGTCTGACCTTTTTTAATCGTTTTTTGTTTGTTTATACTCTCGAAAGCAATCTTCTCTCTCACCAAGTTCTTTATTGGCGTCAACAGCTCTTTGGAAAATTCAGCAAACTTAGTGAAGGCAGAGGCCACTTCCTTCTCTCCATTGGAGCGGAAATTCACAACCAGTTTCTCCATGGAACTGATGTACAGCTCCAGATGGGAGATATGGTCTATAAGGGGGAAAGGGACAATACGTTTAGCACACATACATAACAGCAGATGACAGGTTTCACTAGATCAGTGTTAACAGGCCCACATGATTCCTACACGGTACTCTAGGTAACGGCTACCATTTGTGCTATAGATCTTGGATAAAAGGTGCTATTCTGTGTGCTGCAAATCACATAGAATAATAGGCACAATTGGCACTTGTTTTGCACTGTTCCCCAGTTCTATTAAATGTACCAAACAAAATGATGATTTATTCAATATGATTGTGTTTTACCTTGACCTGAAGCATACTTGGCTTTCGCAGCTTTCTTCATTTTCTGCAAGACTGTTCTGTCACAGTCCAAAGCCTGTAAAACATATACAAAACAATAATTTAGGGCTTGGCCAGAATTGTATTTTATGTTTCTGAAAACAGTTCTAAATATATGTTTTATGAGTAGTACATGACCCTAGCATGGCAACAAATTAATGCTTAGTGGATTTAATGGGCTTTCTCTATTCTGATTGGTTCTCAACCAAACTAGGCTAAAATTGACAGTGAAGTAGTCCAATGTGTCGAATTTTCATTTATTTAGTAACTGTATCAAAATATAATTATAAATAGTATTGTAAAAATTCATACCGGTATGTGTATCCATACTGGTACACCTTGAGGGGCGGTTTCCCGGATACATATTAAGATTAGTTTTAGACTAAAAAACACTTTAAAATAGATATTCTCCGTTGAGCTTGCTTATTAGTCCAGGACTTGGCTTTATTCTGGTGTCCGGGAAACCGCCTCTAAAAGTATAGCGCACGATTTTGGTAATTAAGCCCCTTTTCTACTTACCCATAGTCAGATGAGCTCATGGATACCATCTTTATGTCTCTGCATGCTTTGAAGGAAGTTGAAGGTAGTTTCACGAGCCATTGCTAACTACCATTAGCACAATGACTGGAAGTCTACCTGAACAGCTAGCATGCTCATGAAACTAATTTCAACTTCCTTCAAAGCATGCAGAGACAAAGCCAAAAATGGCCTTACATGCCAAAATCTCGCACTATCCCTTTAAAATAAGATATATCGCCCAGCCCTACAAGAATTCACTGCTCTTTTCCCCTTTTAACCATGCATTTCACCATATATAAGCCCAACAATAAACCAGCACAGCTAATCTTAAAACTTTGTTCTTTGATGTGCATGGCTTGATGATTGATCGCATCCATAAAAAAGTGGTGACTTGTGCAGAGGCTTGTGAATAGAAGGCTATGGTCAATGAAACATGTTTCTACCGTTGATAAAGAGGCAATTCAACATGTCATAGCCTAATTCAGAACACCAAACACATAGACTGTATAAGACAGACCCAAACAAAAACGTACACTAAGAATGTGACATAGTATGGTGTGTATAGTATGTTATTGTTTAAGGTAAAACAATTCACCCAAAGACATATTTTTGAGTCTGATACATCATGTTGTGGCAGCAGTTATAACACTTACAGTAGAAACTCTTAAGAATACCACAATGATGTGCCATCATGCAAATTCAATGAACATCATATTCATATGGTTGAACAAAAAATCCGTTAATTTACAAAGCTCTCACTGTTACATAACACTAGCCTAATTATGCTTGATTAAAATGGAGCATATGCTAAAATCTATGTTCATGTCCGTAATATAGGCCCCTCTTCACACTCGTGCACACACAAACACACATAGAGAGAAATAGAAATGTGTGATGTGAAGAGCACTGGGGGTTTGGTGTGCCCTTGCAAAGAATGCCCCCATCACTGCTATTCATCACAAGGCAATTTTGGAGCACATAAGCGAGCAAGGCAAGATAAATGGTAGTTGGGAGTTTTTAACAATGAGGTATGCGAATGAGGCTGGCGGTGTGGAAAGATATTTATATAGCCTCATTTACACCTAGTGCTAGCATGCGTCCTTTGTCCTGATCTTATCGTTGCATCTACACATGGTAGTAAAAAGTGTCTCATCTGTCCACTGTGGGAGGGACCAGATATCCTGGTCCCTCCCTTTATGGAAATTATTCGACCGCTACTCCTTCAAAATAACATGTATTTATTTATTTTAAGAAACATATGCCATAAGTCAACGGTGTCACCTGATAATGACTTTAGAAGGTGGAGTAATGATGATTTAAATGGTTTCACTGTTCAGGTCTGTATATACTCCGGAGGTGATCAGAAAGATCTGATCACAATGAGTCTTTTAATCGTATATACTTGTCAAACAATGCATAATGTGGACACGATCAGGAAAAAGGATGCATGTTAGACCAAGGTATAGACAGAGCTTAAAATAAAAAAAGGTAGCTAAGTAGACAATTTAAATCGGTACAGAGTCAATGTGCGAATAGGTCAATGTACATGTAGGTAGAGTTATTAAAGTGACTATGCATAGATGATAACAGAATAGCAGCAGTGTAAAGGAGGGGGGGGGGGGGGCAATGCAAATAGTCTGGGTAGCCATTTGATTAGCTGTTCAGGAGTCTTATGGCTGGGGGGGTAGAAGCTGTTTAGAAGCCTCCTGGACCGAGACTTGGCGCTCCGGTAAAACTTGCTATGCAGTAGCAGAAGGAACAGTCTATGACTAGGGTGGCTGGAGTCTGACTATTTTTAGGGCCTTCCTCTGACACCGCCTGGTATAGAGGTCCTGGATGGCAGGATGCTTGACCACAGTGATGTACTGGGCCGTTCACACTACCCTCTGTAGTGCCTTGCGGTCGGAGGCCGAGCAGTTGCCATACCAGGCAGTGATGCAACCAGTCAGGATGCTCTCGATGGTGCAGCTGTAGAACCTTTTGAGGATGTGAGGACCCATGCCTAACCTTCTCAGTCTCCTGAAGGGGAATAGGTTTTGTTGTGCCCTTTTCAAATAGGAATTTGTCTTGGTGTGCTTGGACCATGATAGTTTGTTGGTGATGTGGAAACCAAGGAACTTCAAGCAACCAACCTGCTCCACTGCAGCCCCGTCGATGAGAATGGGTGCATGCTCGGTCCTCCTTTTCCTGTAGTCCACAATCATCTCCTTTGTCTTGATCACGTTGAGGGAGAGGTTGTTGTCCTGGCACCACACGGCCAGGTCTCTGACCTCCTCCCTATAGGCTGTCTCGTCAATGTCAGTGATCAGGCCTACCACTGCTGTGTCATCGGCAAACTTAATGATGGTGTTGGAGTCCTGCCTGGCCGTGCAGTCATGAGTGAACAGGGAGTACAGGAGGGGACTGAGCACGCACCCCTGAGGGGCCAATGTGTTACCTCCCCTTACCACCTGGGGGGCGGCCCGTCTGGAAGTCCAGGTTCTAGTTGCAGAGGGAGGTGTTTAGACCCAGGGTCCTTAGCTTATTGATGAGCTTTGAAGGCACTATGGTGTTGAACGCTGAGCTGTAGTCAATGAACAGCATTCTCACATAGGTGTTCCTTTCATCCAAGTGGGAAAGGGCAGTGTTGAGTGCAATAGAGATTGCATCATCTGTGGATCTGTTGGGGTGGTATGCAAATTGGAGTGGGTCTAGAGTTTCTGGGAAAATGGTGTTGATGTGAGCCATGACCAGCCTTTTGAAGTACTTCATGGCTAAAGACGTCAATTAAGCAGGTTACCTTAGAGTGGCTGAACAACGACTCTATCAACATACAGCTGGCTGGTTATACGCTGTACCGGCAGGATAGAACAGCAGCGTCTGACAAGGGGCGGCGGACTATGTCTCAAGCAATTGCTCGCCTGAGGTAGAGCATCTCATGATAAGCTGTAGACCACACTATCTACCTAGAGAGTGTATCTGTATTTTTCATAGCTGTTTACATACCACCACAGTCAGAGGCTGGCACTAAAACAGCATTTAATGAGCTGTATTCTGCCATAAGCAAACAAGACAACGCTCACCCAGAGGTGGCGCTCCAAGTAGCCGGGGACTATAATGCAGGGAAACTTAAATCCATTTTACCAAACTTCTATCAGCATGTTAAATGTGCAACCAGAGGGAAAAAAACTCTGGACCACCTTTACTTCGCACACAGAGACGCATACAGAGCTCTCCCTCACCCTCCATTTGGCAAATCTGACCATAATTCTATCCTCCTGATTCCGGCTTACTGGGGATGGGAGGTATACCGTTTTTTTATGATATACCGGTTTTGATGCAGGGACCGGTTTGGGTTTTTACTTTACCTTCACTGCCGGTATTTGAATGTTTGGTTTGTTAAATGTGATACGCCATGTGTAATGTTAATTGTTATAGTTTACTTCGCTACTTGAAGTCATCTCACTCCGCTCTTTCTCTCTGTGCCTCTTTCCACACAGACCTCAATGCAGCACATGCAATAATGTTGATGACAACAATGCTGTTTTCACTTTGCTTCTTAATATAAATCCAGTAGCATTCTATAAGTGACACTATTCGTTTGTGTTTCTTACATCAGCAAACAGCTAGTTTGTCTTTTCTTCGCAAGTTGCCTTAAAACTTGTGAGACGCTAATGCTAACAGCTAGCTAACGTAAACTCATACATCGCCTTGGTCCGTACAATTGCCCTTATTTTAGTGCCCCAAAAACGTAATACTTCCAGATCAACTGTAATGTCAATACCATTGTAAAGCACAATTTCTCCCCTTTCCAACAGAATCAATTACATGACCTAAACGCTGCCCGTTTCTGCATAATTCAAGCAGGCAATGAGCCCCGTCGGGTCCGTTTAAAAATGGCGGTTGAGGAAGCGAAACTAATGCGTGATAGTGAGAAGAAGAGATGTTGTGGGAAAATAGCTTTTTTTTCACTCGATCTGTCCAACTTATCACCTTATCGCCTCTAAAATGTAAATAAAACACTATAAAGAGTTTATATAATGTGTCATTACATACCTATTTGAAGGTTTGTGTCGAATTTGAATCAGGTTTTTAGGGCGGTGCTAAAGTTTTTAGGGCGGTGCTAAAGTAATCTTAGAAGTAAACAGTGGCTTTGAGAATGATGATCGCATGCAAAGATGACGCAAAAAATGACTAGGTATCCCCCCCTTACCCCCGTCACTGTCCATTTCTTGTTTTTAAACGATGAGAGAAGTGCTACACCTGGTGGAGAGAGATTGTAAGACAGAAATAGTTACTTTATGCGTGCTGTACGTTACGACAAGACACGTCACGAGGTAACGGAGGGTCCGTTTTTTCAACTTTCCTCCAATACTATAGAGCCATTACCATGTCGATCAACGCTTGAATAGAAACCTAGTTCACACCCCCGATTTTGAAGTCAACACAGTCGCTACAGTCCCATTAGTTCTTTGTAGCCTCGTTTGAATGTTGCGGTTGCGCACATTTGTACGGAATGGGGTGAGTTTACGTTAGCTAGTTAATAAATGTACTGAGTAAGAGCAAACATAGCTAGCTAATACAACCTAAATCAGGATGTTGTTTGTGCAACAGTATCTTCTAAATCTTCTAAAGAGGAATATGCAAAGCAAGAATATGTTAGCTACAAGAAGTAGCTAGAGAAAACATGCAATGTAGCCAAAGCTTATAGGGTCCCCTAGGAAACACTTATCAACAATTAAGTTCCTACCCGGTCACAATAACACCTCCCTAGCATTTTAATTCGTTGTCATCTCAAACAACACTGTATTCAAAGTGCCCACTGTTATATTCTAACTACACTGCTCAAAAAAATTAAGGGAACACTAAAATAACACATCCTAGAGCTGAATGTTCTTATTAAATACTTTTTTCTTATAAAAATTAATCAATGGAATTCAAATGTATCAACCCATGGAGGTCTGGATTTGGAGTCACACTCAAAATTAAAGTGGAAAACCACACTACAGGCTGATCCAACTTTGATGTAATGTCCTTAAAACGAGTCAAAATGAGGCTCAGTAGTGTGTGTGGCCTCCACGTGCCTGTATGACCTCCCTACAACGCCTGGGCATGCTCCTGATGAGGTGGCAGATGGTCTCCTGAGGGATCTCCTCCCAGACCTGGACTAAAGCATCCGCCAACTCCTGGACAGTCTGTGGTGCAACGTGGCATTGGTGGATGGAGCGAGACATGATGTCCCAGATGTGCTCAATTGGATTCAGGTCTGGGGAACGGGCGGACCAGTCCCTAGCATCAATGCCTTCCTCTTGCAGGAACTGCTGACACACTCCAGCCACATGAGGTCTAGCATTGTCTTGCATTAGGAGGAACCCAGGGCCAACCGCACCAGCATATGGTCTCACAAGGGGTCTGAGGATCTCATCTCGGTAGCTAATGGCAGTCAGGCTACCTCTAGCGATCACATGGAGGGCTGTGCGGCCCCCCAAAGAAATGCCACCCCACACCATGACTGACCCACTGCAAAACCGGTCATGCTGGAGGATGTTGCAGGCAGCAGAACGTTCTCCACGGCGTCTCCAGACTCTGTCACATGTGCTTAGTGTGAACCTGCTTTCATCTGTGAAGAGCACAGGGCGCCAGTGGCGAATTTATCAATCTTGGTGTTCTCTGGCAAATGCCAAACGTCCTGCACGGTGTTGGGCTGTAAGCACAACCCCCACCTGTGGACGTCGGGACCTCATACCACCCTCATGGAGTCTGTTTCTGACCGTTTGAGCAGACACATGCACATTTGTGGCCTGCTGGAGGTCATTTTGCAGGGCTCTGGCAGTGCTCCTCCTGCTCCTCCTTGCACAAAGGCGGAGGTAGCGGTCCTGCTGCTGGGTTGTTGCCCTCCTACGGCCTCCTCCACGTCTCCTGATGTACTGGCCTGTCTCCTGGTAGCGCCTCCATGCTCTGGACACTACGCTGACAGACACAGCAAACCTTCTTGCCACAGCTCGCATTGATGTGCCATCCTGGATGAGCTGCACTACCTGAGCCACTTGTGTGGGTTGTAGACTCATGCTACCACTAGAGTGAAAGCACTGCCAGCATTCAAAAGTGACCAAAACATCAGCCAGGAAGCATGGGAACTGAGAAGTGTTCTGTGGTCACCACCTGCAGAACCACTCCTTTATTGGGGGTGTCTTGCTAATTGCCTATAATTTCCACCTATTGTCTATTCCATTTGCACAACAGCATGTGAAATTTATTGTCAATCAGTGTTGCTTCCTAAGTGGACAGATTGATTTCACAGAAGTGTGATTGACTTGGAGTTACATTGTGTTGTTTAAGTGTTCCCTTTATTTTTTTGAGCAGTGTATATAATTAGAATAGTCATTCTGATTCCATGATTCCAACAGTTTTGCTCTAATTCGCAAGTCAAATCGCAATTGCAACATTTGGTTAAACATAAATCCTAGATTATTTGCCCATATCGTGCACCCCTACGTGGCAGTGTGGAAATTATCTCAATTGAGCAGTGGTACTACTTAAGTAGTACTCAAAGTATTTTTACTTAAGTCATTTTTTTGGTGTCTGTACTTTACCTTTTTTTTGACAACTTTTACTTTCCTCATTCCTAAAGAAAATACTGTACTTTTTACTCCATACATTTTCCCTGACACCTAAAAGTACTCATTACATTTTGAATGCTTAGAAGGGTAGGAAAAAGGTCCAATTCACGCACTTATCAAGAGAACATCCCTGGTCATCTACTGCCTCTGATATGGAGGACTCACTAAACACAAATGCTTTGTTTGTAAATTATGTCGGAGTGTGTTCCCTTGGCTATCCGTAAATAAAAAATAAGAAAATTAAATGGTGCCATCTGCTTTGCTTAGGAATTTGAAATTATTTATACTTTTACTTTTGATACTTAAGTATATTTAAAACCAAATAATTTGACTTTTACTCAAGTAGTATTTTACTGGGTGACTTTCACTTTTACTTGAGTAATTTTCTATTAACATATAATGATCATATAATGATAAAAGTGCTGAAATTTGTTTTGGTTGTAGTTGAATTGAACAGTATAAAACAAATCACAATGGAGAAATACTAATTGAAATCACTAAGAATGTATGTGTTGCCACCCTAGGATCACTCATTACTAATGAAGCAAACATAGAACTTCTATTATTAAAAAACTAAAAAATACCCTCAAAAACAGTCATACCGTCCATTTTTTTTTTAATACCGTGATATAATATTTTGGCCATATCGCCCAACCCTACTGCTTACAAGCAAAAATTAAAGCAGGAAGCACCAGTGACTAGATAAATAAAAAAGAGTGGTCAGATGAAGTAGATGCAAGCACAAACTGGAATATGTTCCAGGATTCCTCCAATGGTATTGAGGCGTACACCACATAAGTCATTGGCTTCCTCAATAAGTGCATCGACGATGTCATCGACCACAGTGACCGTACGTACATACCCCAACCAGAAGCCATGGACTACAGGCAACAGTCGCACTGAGCTAAAGGGTAGAGCTGCCGCTTTCAAGGTGCGGGACTCTAACCCAGAAGCTTATACGAAATCCCGCTATGACCTCTGATGAACCATAAAACACGCAAAATGTCAATACAAGACTAAGATCAAATCGTACTACACCGGCTCTAACACTCGTCGGGTGTATTTGTATTTATTATGGATCCCCATTAGCCAAGGCACCAGCTACTCTTCCTGGGGTCCAGCAAAATTAAGACAGTTAATACAACTTTTAAAAAATGACCATACATCAAATCAAAGTTTGTCATTCACAGATTTCACAACACACTGTGTGCCCTCAGGCCCCTACTCCACCACTACCACATATCTACAGTACTAAATCTATTTGTATGTATAGTGCGTATGTTATCGTGTGTATGCATGTGTCTGTGCCAATGTTTGTACTGCTTCACAGTCCCTGCTGTTCCATAAGGTATTTTCTTAATCTAATTTTACTGCTTGCGTCAGATACTCGATGTGGAATAGAGTTCCATGTAGTCATGGCTCTATGTAATACTGTGTGCCTCCCATAGTCTGCTCTGGAGTTGGACTGTGAAGAGACCTCTTGTGACATGTCTTGTGGGGTATGCATGGATATCTGAGCTGTGTGCCAGTAGTTTAGACAGACAGCTCGGTGCATTCAACATGTCAATCTCTCTAATAAATAAAAGTAGGGATGAAGTCAATCTCTTCTCCACTTTGAGCCAGGAGAGATTGACATGCATATGATTAATATTAGCTCTCCGTGTACATCCAAGGGCCAGCCGTGCTTCCCTGTTCTGAGCCAAATGCAATTTTCCTAAGTCCTTTTTTGAGGCACCTGACCACACGACTTAACAGTAGTCAAGGTGCTACAAAACTAGGGCCTGTAGGACCTGCCTTGTTGATAGTGTTATTAAGGCGGCAGCGCATCGCTTTATTATAGACATACTTCTCCCCATCTTAGCTACTACTGCATCAATATATTTTGACCACAGTTTACAATCTAGTGTTACTCCATGCAGTTTAGTCATCTCAACTTGCTCAATTTCCACATTATTTATTACAAGATTTAGTAGAGGTTTAGGGTTTAGTGAGTGTTTTGTTCCAAATACAATGCTTTTAGTTTTAGAAATATTTAGGGATAACTTATTCCTTGCCACCCACTCAAACTGCAGCTCTTTGTTGAGTCAGTCATTTCAGTCGCTGTAGTAGCTGACGTGGGTAGTGTTGAGTCATCTGCATACATACACACTCTGGCTTTACTCAAAGTCAGTGGCATGTCGTTAGTAAAAATTGAAAAAGCAAGGGGCCTAAACAGCTACCCTGGGGGAATTCCTGATTCTAACTGGATTATATTTGAGAGGCTTCCATTTTTGTGTTCTGTTAGAAAAGTAACTCTTTATCCACATTATAGCAGGGGGTGTAAAACCCTAACTATGATCGATAATGTCAAAAGCTGCACTGAAGTCTAACAAGACAGCTCCCACAATCATTTTATCATAAATTTCTCTCAGCCAATCAGTCATTTGTGTAAGTGCTGTGCTTGTCGAGTGTCCTTCCCTATAAGCATGCTGAAATTCTGTTGTCAATTTGTTTACTGTGAAATAGCATTGCCCAGACAATTTCCCCAGAAGTTTAATAAGGGTTGGTAACAGGCTGATTGGTCGGCTATTTGAGCCAGTAAAGGGGGCTTTACTCTTCTTGGGTGGCGGAATGACTTTAGCTTCCCTCCAGGCCTGAGGGCACACGCTCTCTAGGAGGCTTAAATTGAATATGTGGCATATAGGAGTGGCAATATCATCTGCTCTTATCCTCAGTAATATTCCATCCAGATTGTCAGACCCCGGGGGCTTGTCATTGTTGATAGCCAACTTTTTTCACCTCTTCCACACTGATTTTACAGAATTCAAAAGTACAATTCTTGTCTTTCATAATTTGGTCCGATATACTTGGATGTGTAGTGTCAGGGTTTGTTGCTGGCATGTCATCACTAAGTTTGCTTATCTTGCCAATGAAAAAGTCATTAAAGTAGTTTGCAATATCAGTGGGCTTTGTGATGAACGAGCCATCTGATTCAACGAATGAAGGAGCCGAGTTGGCTTTTTTTCCCAAAATTTCATTTAAGGTGCCACAAAGCTTCTTTATATAACGTATCTTTGTTTCATAGTGTAGATTATTTTTGTTTAGTTTAGTCACATGATTTCTTTATTTGAAGTACGTTTGCCAAGCAGTTAGGCTGCCAGACTTAATTGCCATACCTTTTGCCTCATCCCTCTCAACAATACAATATCTGAATTCCTCATCAATCCAAGGGAATTTAACCGTTTTTACAGTCATTTTCTTAATGGGTGCGTGCTTATTAGTAACTGGAATAAGTGGTTTCATAAATGCGTCAAGTGCAGCGTCTGGTTGCTCCTCATTACACACCACAGACCAGCAAATATTCTTTACATCATCAACATATGTATCACTACAAAACTTCTTGTATGACCTCTTATACACTATATTAGGCCCAGCCTTTGGAATTCTGGTTTTCCTAGATATGGCTATTATATTGTGATCACTACATCCTATGGATTTGGATACTGCTTTAAAGCAAATGTCTACAGCATTAGTAAAGAAGTGATCAATACATGTTGACGATTTAATTCCTGTGCTGTTTGGAACTACCCTGGTAGGTTGACTGAAAGCCTGATCCAGGTTGCAGGCACTGGTTACAGGGTGAAGTTTTTTCCTGAGTAGGCAGCTTGATAAAAGCCAGTCAACATTAAAAATCACAATTTCTCGCATGGAATAGCCTTCATTTCTCAGAACAAGAATAGACTGACGAGTTTCAGAAGAAAGGACTTTGTTTCTGGACATTTTGAGCCTGGACATACAAATGCTGATGCTCCAGATACTCAACTAGTCTAAAGAACCCCAGTTTTATTGCTTCTTTAATAAGCACAACAGTTTTCAGCTGTGCTAATATAATTGCAAAAGGGTTTTCTACTGATCAATTAGCCTTTTAAAATGATAAACTTGGATTAGCTAACACAACGTGCCATTGGAACACAGGAGTGATGGTTGCTGATAATGGGCCTCTGTACGCCTACGTAGATATTCCATTCAAAAATGTGCCTTTTCCAGCTACAATAGTCACTTACAACATTAGCAATGTCTACACTGTATTTCTGATTAATTTTATGTTATTTTAATTTACCCAAAAATTTGCTTTTCTTTAAAAAACAAGAACATTTCAAATGACCCCAAACTTTTGAACGGTAGTGTATGTTAATATGGGCTATTTTTAGCACTTTTCTGAGGTTCTTGATTGTTTTTAATGCTTTACTGGGAAGCTTATCAGACGTAGAATTACTCATGTTATTGACGTTGGAGCTGATAGTACAGGGTGAGCTGCATAAAGTGGTCTTCCTGCTATTGCACACCGCCTCAGTGCTAACTCTGGTTTATAGGCTCATGATTACTGCTTACAATAGCTGTAGGATAAACAGATGTATTCGGTGCAATGTGGGGTACATAAATTTAATTACTTACATTGTGTTTGCCATTGCCCCTAAGATCATGTACATTTGATGCAGTGACGACTCAATGTCACAATGGTAGGGATTAACTGAGCTGGTCTTGGTTCATTTACCAGTCATTGTTTCAACACAGCCTTGAAATGCGTGGACAGAGTCCAGGAGCCAAGATGATTTGGATGGACTCTGTCATTCCTGAAGAGTATCTTCTGTGTCCAGAATGTGGCAGGGCTTGCAAACCATTACAGACAACAAAGGGAAGCACAGCCGAAAGCTGCCCAGTGACACGAGCATACCAGACGAGCTAAACTACTTCTATGCTCGCTTCAAGGCAAATAACACTGAAACATGCATGAGAGCACCAGCTGTTCCAGAAGACTGTGTGATCACACTCTCCGCAGCCGATGTGAGTAAGACCCTAGGATAGGGGGCAGCATTCGGAATTTTGGATGAAAAGCATGCCCAAATTAAACTGCCTGCTACTCAGAAGCCAGAAGCTAAGATTTGCATATTATTAGTAGATTTGGATAGAAAACACTCTGAAGTTTCTAAAACAGTTTGAATCATGTCTGTGACTATAACAGAACGTATTTGGCAGGCGAAACCCCGAGGACAAACCATTCAGATTTTTCTTTTTTAGGTCACTATTTTCAATGGGGTGTCATTGGGAATCCAGATTTCTAAGGGACATTCTTGCAGTTCCTATCGCTTCCACTGGATGTCAACAGTCTTTAGAAATTGGTTGAGGTTTTTCCTTTGAGAAATGAAGAAGTAACACTGTTCAGAATGAGGGGAGAGGGAAGTGTACTCTTTGTTAGAGGCGCGTGACCTGAAAGCTAGCTACACTTTGTTTTCCTCCGGTATTGAACACAGTATATCCCGTCTTCAATTTTATTGAGTATTTACGTTAAATACCTAAAGTTGTATTACAAAAGTAGTTTGAAATGTTTGGACAAAGCTTACAGGTAACTTTTGTAGTCATGTTGCGCGAGTTGGAACCAGTGTTTTTCTGGATCAAACGCGCCAAATAAATGGCCATTTTGGATATATATCGACGGAATTAATCGAACAAAAGGACCATTTGTGATGTTTATGGGACATATTGGAGTGCCAACAGAAGAAGCTCATCAAAGGTAAGGCATGAATTATATATTTATTTCTGCGTTTTGTGTCGCGCCTGGAGGGTTGAAATATGATGGTCTGTGTTTGTTTGCTTGGTTGCTATCCTCAGATAATAGCATTGTTTGCTTTCGCCGTAAAGCTTTTTGAAATCTGACACGTTGGCTGGATTCACAACAAGTGTAGCTTTAATTTGGTGTATTGAATGTGTGATTTCATGAAAGTTTAATTTTTATAGTAATTTATTTGAATTTGGCGCTCTGCATTTTCACTGGATGTTGGCCAGTTGGGACGCTAGCGTCCCACATATCCCAGAGAGGTTAAATAAACTTCTCTGTGGTGCCCCAGGTTAATAATGAGTTAATTGTTGCATGATTTAATTCAATTGTGGAATCAATGAAATGTTAGGTAATCGATTTGATAAAATAGCATGTCATCACGTTAAGGATAATAAAGATATGACACCATGCATTGTATGTAACCAGTCAAATTCATACAAACTGCTACAGATGCAAGCACCGACTTATGTTCACTGGACTGCCAGATGGTAAAGCGTGATTCATCACTCCAGAGAACACGTTTCCACTGCTTAAAAGTCCAATGGCGGCGAGCTTTATACCACTCCAGCCAATGCTTGGCATTGCGCACGGTGATCTTAGGCAGGGCAGAAATTTGTTGCATAACTTTATGAGCCTTCTGGCTTAGTAGTTAATATTCACATGCGCTTGTTACTAGAGGTCGACCGATTATGATTTTTCAACGCCGATAACGATTATTGGAGGACCAAAAAAAGCCGATGCCGATTAATCGGCCGTATTTGTAATAATGACAATTACAACAATACTGAATGAACACTTATTTTAACTTAATATAATACATCAATCAAATAAATGTAGCCTCAAATAAATAATGAAACATGTTCAATTTGGTTTAAATAAAGCAAAAACAAAGTGTTGGAGAAGAAAGTAAAAGTGAAATATGTGCCATGTAAGAAAGCTAACGTTTAAGTTCCTTGCTCAGAACATGAGAACATATGAAAGCGGGTAGTTCCTTTTAACATGAGTCTTCAATATTCCCAGGTAAGAAGTTTTAGGTTGTAGTTATTATAGGAATTATAGGACTATTTCTCTCTATACGATTTGTATTTCATATATCTTTGTCTATTGGAGGTTCTTATAGGCACTTTAGTATTGCCAGTGTAACAGCTTCCATCCCTCTCCTCGCCGCTACCTGGGCTCGAACCAGGAACACATCGACAAGAGCCACTCTCGAAGCAGCGTTACCCATGCAGAGGAAGGGGAACAACTACTCCAAGTCTCAGAGCGAGTGACGTTTGAAACGCTATTAGCACGCACCCCGCTAACTAGCTAGCCATTTCACATCGGTTACACCAGCCTAATCTCGGGAGTTGATAGGCTTGAATTCATAAACAGCAGAGCTGCTGGCATTTTATCGAAAGGGTGGCATCCATCAGTCTAAGGGTGTTCTTTAATGGAAGTCTTTCCAACATAATCCAGGCAGAATCAGGAATTCCCCAGGGCAGCTGTCTATGCCCCTTACTTCACTAATGACTATGTATTCCGATGACTCAACACTATACACATCAGCGACATGAAATGACTGCAACACTTAAGAGCTGCAGGGCCTCCCGGGTGGCACAGTGGTCTACGGCACTGCATCGCAGCGCTAGCTGTGCCACCAGAGACTCTGGGTTCGCGCCCAGGCTCTGTCGCAGCCGGCCGCGACCGGGAGGTCCGTGGGGCGACGCACAATTGGCCTAGCATCGTCCGGGTTAGGGAGGGTTTGGCCGGTAGGGATATCCTTGTCTCATCGCGCACCAGCGACTCCTGTGACGGGCCGCAGTGCACGCTAACCAAGGTCGCCAGGTGCACAGTGTTTCCTCCGACACATTGGTGCGGCTGGCTTCCGGGTTGGATGCGCGCTGTGTTAAGAAGCAGTGCGGCTTGGTTGGGTTGTTAGGGAGGTTTTAAAAAAAAAAACTAAAAGCATTCACTAAACCCTAAACCTCAAGTAAATATTGTAATGAATAATGTGAAATTATGCAAGTAGAGGTGATTAACTTCACTTTTGGATTAATTGCGTGCCCATAGTGAACTGCCTCCTACTCTGTCCCAGATGCTAATATATGCATATTGTTATTACTATTGGATATAAAACACTCTGAAGTTTCTAAAACTGTTTGAATGATGTCTGTGCGTATAACAGAACTCATATGGCAGGCAAAAACCTGAGAAAAAATCCAAACAGTGTTCAACTCACAATGTTCAACTCATCGCCTATTCAATTCCCTGTAAGATATGGATCTGTTTGCACTTCCTACACCTTCCACTAGATGTCAACAGTCTGTAGAACGTGGAATGAAGCCTCTAGTGTGATGTGGGGCCGGATGGGAGGTGTTTCAGTCATTGGTCTGGCAGAATGCCAGTTCCTGGTCATGCGGGTTCCAAACAATATCGTCTTGCTTTCCATAACTTCTAGAGACACAAAGGAATTCTCCGGTTGGAACGTTATTGGATAGTTATGATAACAACATCCTGAAGATTGATTCTCTACTTAGTTTGACCAGTTTATTCGACCTGTTATATACATTTTTGAAGTTTTCGTCCGAGTTCGCCTGCATCTGCGCGAGCGTTGGGACATGTGCACTAAACATGCTAGCAAAAGTAGCTACTTAGACATAAGTAATGGACTTTATCGGACAAAACAACGATTTATTGTGGAACTAGGATTCCTGGGAGTGCATTCTGATGAAGATGATCAAAGGTAAGGGAATATTTATGATGTAATTTCGTATTTCTGTTGACTCCAACATGGCAGAGAAATGTTGTTATTTTTGAGCGCCGTCTCAGATTATTGCATGGTGTGCTTTTTACGTAGTTTAAAAAAAATCTGACACAGAATTAAAGATACACTTGTTCTTAATGCAACCGCTATGTAAAACATGTATCTTTCATCAAAGTTTATGATGAGTATTTCTGTTATTTGACGTGGCTCTCTGCAATTTCTCCGGATATTTTGGAGGCATTTCTGAACATGGCGCCAATGTAAACCAAGATTTGTGGATATAAATATGCACATTATCGAACAAAACATAAATGTATTGTGTAACATGATGTCCTATGAGTGTCATCTGATGAAGATCATCAAAGGTTAGTGATTAATTTTATCTCTATTTCTGCTTTTTGTTCCTACTATCTTTTGCTGGGAAAATGGCTGTGTTTTTCTGTGGCTATGTACTGAGCTAACATAATCGTTTGGTGTGCTTTCGCCGTAAATCCTTTTTGAAATCAGACATGTTGGCTGGATTCACAACGTGTAGCTTTAATTTGGTGTCTTTCATGTGCGATTTCATGACAGATAGATTTTTATAGTAATATATTTGAATTTGGCGCGCTACATTTTTTCTGGCTTTTGGCCAAGTGGGACGCTACCGTCCCACATATCCCAGAGAAGTTTAACTGACTGGACTAACCCTGGATTGTAAACTGTCGTGGTTAAAACATGTTGATACAACAGTTGCTAACATGGGGAGAAGTCTGTCCATAATAAAGCTCTGCTTTACCTTCTTAACAACACTATCAACAAGGCAGGTCCTACAGGCCCTAGTTTTGTTGCACCTGGACTACTGTTCAGTCGTGTGGTCAGGTGCCACAAAGAGGGACTTAGGAAAATTGCAATTGGCTCAGAACAGGGCAGCATGGCTGGCCCTTAAACGTACACGGAGAGCTAACAATGATATGCTTGTCAATCTCTGATGGCTCAAAGTGGAAGAGAGATTGACTTGATCAATACTTATTTTTGTAAGAAGTGTTGACAAGCTGAATGCACCAAGTGGTTTGTTTAAACTACTGGCACACAGCTCGGACACCCATTGCACAATTGGACCAGCGCCGTCCAGGTTAGGGGAGGGTTTAGATGACTGACGCGTGCAAGCGGACTTTTGTCGCCAGTTGTACGGTGTTTCATCCACCAACACATTGGTGTCGGCTGGCTTCCGGGTTAAGTGAACAGTGTGTCAAGAAGCAGTGTGGCTTGGCAGGGTCGTGTTTCGGAGGACACGTGGCTCTCAACCTTCGCCTCTCTCGAGTCCGTACGGGAGTTGCAGCGACTAACTACCAATTGGATATTATGAAATTGGGGAGAAAAAGGGGTAAAAGTTAAAAAATAAAAACATTACCTCTGAGGTATCTGGGATGTCAAATACGGCTGGTCAAATACTGCTGGTCAAAAACAGCTGTCCAGCATTTATGATCATTGACTAAGCATGGATAGATATACAGTAGGCCTCCACTAAATAATGGTTTTAAAATTATGGATTAAGCATCTTAATCTTTAAAAGAACTGCCCGGTTTTGTTAAAAAAAAAATATATATATATATATATATATATTGCTATATGGGCCTTGATAGCCTCCTATTATTTGAAGTAGCTTGAATCAAAATCATAAAAACTGCAGTAGTGTAAATTATGACTATTATAAAAATAACTTTATTGAATTGATATCTAGGATAGATAAACGGAGAAGACAAAGTTGTGTTGTCATTTTTCTATGCCATGGGCGTATTTGTCTAAATGGTTAATTTCATCACTTTCCTAATGAATCGACTGTGCTACAGCAGTCGATTTACTGTTGAGTATAGTGGTAAAATGACGTTCTCAGTCCAACAATAAAACCAGTGACAATGGATTCAAAGGCAACATGAATAGGACGTTTTGCCTGCACACCATCAAATAATAGTAGTAGTTATTATTATGGTTATTGATATAGAATACATTTGAATGTTTTTCCTCGCGTTCCATACAATGAGCACGAGCGCCACAATCTGATAAACAAAGGACATCACCTCAATGTAGATGCTTTTACGCATATTGGTGAAATCTAATGCAACATTGAGCCTTTTCGTGACAAAAACCATGCTTATGTATTGTGGAATTAAATTAATCCATGAACAAACGAGAAAAAAGATGCGGCCGACACAAAGAAAGCCGTCAGGCGCTTTGTCTACTACCCCAGTCCATAGATTGAGCGATAACGTCAGTTGGTTGATGCCTGAATTGTATAGCACACCTTTGTGCTGTGCACGTTACGTTACCTTGGCAAGCCTCCCAAAAACTCCCATTCGTTTCTGTATCGAAGTGACGTGAAAAGAGTGTTTCTCAAAATGATTACAGGTTACGACAGCCATAATGTACAGAAACGATTAACTTACCTCCTCGATGTTGTCTACTGCGTTTCTACAACTTGACATTTTGGTTGTGAAGGACGAGGTTGTTGGAGAGCTATAGTCCTCCAAGGTCTCGGCGATAAACCCGTCGACAGAGATAAACTCCGGCATTTTGATCTTAAAAAGAGCACGGAATTTAATAAAAAAATGTAAATGAATTCACAACGTGATAGACTAAACATGCGGCGTTTAATAGGCTAAGTAAGTCATGTTATTGTTTATCCTTTCGACAACCCATCTAAAATCCATACTACATTCGAAAGGAGGGAGGAATCGAGGCTACTCTCCTGTGCGCGTGCATCATCGTCAGACTCGCACTGATGGCATGGATGCGCGCATGCCCGAACACGCACCTTCAATAATGGCATTTTTTGGTGGAGAAAAATTCACCACAAATTACATTGTAATGACCTTGGCCTATATCATAAACACTTTCCCACAATTTCCTTTTTTTCATGCTCTTTTTGTAGTCTAATTTTCACATGATATCAAAGCAATTTTATGTTATGACACCTGGGTTTGTTTTAATCATGTCCTAGGGATTTATAGGTCAGTGAGATGTGTTTCACACATAATTGGCCATGAAGAGGGCTTTGCGCACCAAACAATAGGCCTTCACCCCATGACAACTTCCAGTGTATTTGGGGGGGGGGAGATCTGAACATGCTTCGTGCTGTGGCCTGTCCCTCCCCCAAGGCAGGCATTTTTGAAAGGGAAGCGGACTCACACACCCAAAATCCTTTGGGCAAAACTGAAAGAACTGACCAGACCGCAATGGCTTCAAATGATTCCTCTCATCAACAGCGGATGCCAAGGGATGCCAGACTTTCCCCAAAAATGTATAAAGAAAAAAACATACAAAATTATTTATCTTTAGTCTCTCTGTGTTTCATACATTTTCTTCAGTTCACAGGAGGATGAATGTTTCTCACCGACGAAAGCATCCTAGCAAACAAAATAGCGACCTTCTGTCTTAGTATGTGTAGCATATCTATTTGGCGTCCCTTGATAAAAAAAAATAATAAAATAATAGCCAATCAGCAATGCACTAAACTGAGTGAGCTCAGCTGTGAATAGTCCTGGTGCACCTAAAAAAATAAAATTTAAAAAAGGGTCAAGAGAAGCCCGTTTGGATTTGGCTTCAGACCAATCACATCACAAGCCAAACATTATTGACAGAAAAAAACTTGAATTCCACATTTTATTTGTCACATGCGCCAACTACAACAGGTGTAGACCTTAGTGAAATGCTTACTTACAAGCTCTTAACCAACAATGCAGTTGTTTTCTTGTTTGCTTATGGCTGTATACAGCTCACTTGAGTGCAGTTTTAGTGCCAGCATCGGTTTATGGTGGTAAATAGACAGCTACGAAGAATATAGATGATAACTCTCTTGGTAAATAGTGAGATCTACAGCTTATCATGGGATACTCTACCTCAGGCAAGCAGAACCTCAAGACTTCCTTAGATATCGTGCACCAGCTTTTGTTTACAAATATACATAGACCGCCACCCCTTGTCTTACCAGAGGCTACTATCCTGCCGATACAGTGTATAACCTGCCAGCTGTATGTTATTCATGTCGTCCTTCAGCCACAACTCGGTGAAGCATAAGATATTACAGTGTTTAATGTCCCGTTGGTAGGATATACGTGCTCGTAGATTGTCTATTTTACTATCCAATCATTGTACGTTGGCTAATAGGACCGATGGTAAAGGCACATTACCCACTCGCCGCCGGATCCTTACGAGGCACCCCGACCTTCGTCCCCGATATCTCCATCTCTTTGTCCTGCGAATGATCGGGATGAGGGCCTTGTCAGGTGTCTAGAGTAAATCCCTTGCGTCTGACTCGTTAATTACAAACTTGTATGCCATCTGTAAATGCAAATAAAATTGTTAAATTACGAGCCTAGTTGGTTGAGCCTTGGAAAAAGTCAGGAACCTTCCTGCTAGCCATGATTGGCTCAGATAATAGATGGGCTGGACTTGCCAGAGATGAGTTTGGATTGGACTGCTATGTAGCCTGCTTCTGTCTATAACATGAGCTGGTCAGTATGTGTAGGTAATCCTTTCTATTGCTTCTTTTTTGAAAGATATCGAGTAGTGTAGAACTGCAAAAGTGTTGTTCTCCACTTTCTGGAAAACCGAGTTTTGAAATCAGTGGAATTTGAGTATGATAGCTAAGGAGATGGAGAAAATTATACAGAGGGAGTCGAAAAGAGAACACACAGAAGGCTATTGGGGGTAGAAGCTGTTGAGGAGCCTTTTGGTCCAAGACTTGGCGCTCCGGTACCGCTTGCCATGCGGTAGCAGAGAAAACAGTCTATAGCTTGGGTGACTAGAGTCTCTGACAATTTTCTGGGCTTTCCTCTGACACCGCCTATTATATAGGTCCTGGATGGCAGGAAGCTTGGCCCCAGTGATGTACTGGGCGGTTCGCACTACCCTCTGTAGCGCCTTACGGTCAGATGCCAAGCAGTTGCCATACCAATTTGACTGCTGTTGTAAGGTCAGAACGCTCGGATCAACCCTCCTCCACAGCCAGAGCATCCACTGTGCATTCTGAATTCTCCGAGAGTGAAAAGCTATGAATTTACAAACGGACCATCTGACAACACTGTGAGCTTACGAACGCCAAGAGCGCACTCAGGCACTCCAAATTGAATTCATGAACGCACCCATAGTATAAACCAGTCTTTAGTCTTGAAATCTTTGGTTGTTTAGTACATGGCCTCACATGTGAATCCTTAAAGAGATGGGTGGGGCTAAGGCTTAAGAGGGTGTGAATGATGCTGAATTGGTGTAGACAAAGAAGAGCTCCCCATTAGGTTTACCAAAACATTCAAGGGCAATTTTCTCAAAAGTGAGATTACAAATTGATCAACTTTCAAAGCAGAATTACTTTCCCATTGTTCCTCAACTGTAGTGTATGATATAACATTCTCTAGCTCTGAGTCTCTACTTTTATTCAATATAAAAAACACAATTTCAAATTTTGCTACATAAGACTTCGGAATCGAGCTGGTTGGTCACAAATAACCTATTGGCTGAAAACCTTTAAGAGGCATCAGTTAGAATCATATGTAATAGAGTAGATTTTTCGGGGTGTTTAAAGTTGAGGATAGTTGGTTTAGTTATCAGCTGAGTTAGATTTAGCTCAGTACAAATATCCCAGATATTGGCATCAACCAATCTCAATTAAGATTACCCACTATCAGTAATTCAGATTGATCATAGTTCGACAGTAGGTTAGACAATTTGGTGAGAGCACATATGGAGGCCGAGGGAGGGCGATAAAGTTTCACATTTAGGACTAGACATTCAAAATTGCTTAAGGACAGGGGTGGTGGTGGATATAGAACATTTAAATAGCTTTTTATCTATATGGTGACACCCCCTCCTCTACCAACTCTATGAGATCTAAAAACATTATAACCAGTCAGATACACATCAGAGTCCGGCATAGACTTCTTTAGCCAAGATTCAGTTATAACCAGAGAGTCCGCGTTGGTTTGAGAAGCCAGAGTTACAATAAAATAAAGTTTGAAATCAAACTTCTGGCATTTACATGAATCAGTCCAGCTGCGGGATTTCAGATCAAACAGAGTTTCTTATACACACATTCCATGTTCAACAGGTATCCCCCTACTAAAAAATACCATGGGGTTGACTTGAATTGGAATAGATACAATATTGCCTAGAACTGAACCAGTAGGCCTATGCATTGAACTATGCTCAGTTGGTAACCCCTAATTTGAAAATACCATAGGGCTACCTAGAATTGGCATAGATTGTCGAACTGTACCATTAGGCCGATGCCTCGAGCGAGGACGTGGGTTAAAACAAGAGTCAGTGATGGTACTTGTTGCGGGCCTGCTGTATGATGATAATGCTGATAATTTATGGTTGGGATTACGAGAGCGGGACTTGGGGTGTTGATAAGTCATTGTCTCAGCGCAGCCTTGAAATGCAAGGACAGGATCCAGGCACCAAGATGATTTGGATGGACCCCATCCTCTCTGTAGAACATCTTCTGTTTCAAAAGGTGTCAAAGTTATCCACAAAAGTAACTCCAACAGAGCTAAAGTAGCCAGTCGTGTACTGCCAGCAACCTACTGAATCTTGGACATGTATTGGAGTCTTTCAGAGTGCCAATCAGTTCTATAAATTCAGTTTCAGAAGAGCTGAGCTAGCTATCCTAATGTCATTAGATCCCACATGGATTACGATAGCAACAGCCCTAAAATGGTAAGAAGCAGCCTAGTAATGTCCTGTACCGAGCCCCAGAATAGCACAAGGTTTTTGCCCCAGGAACCAAGATTTTTCTCACCATTGCTTGCTGTTTGGGGTATTAGGCTGGGTTTCTGTATAGCATTTTGTGACATCGTCTGATGTATAAATTTGATTGATTGATTAAAATGGCTGGTGAGGTGGCAAAGGAGGTACGGCAGTTTTTGCACTTTGAGCTGGTCACAAAACCCATTATGGCTGACGGAGGAGCCGGTGCATCAGCCACCCTTGAGGTCCGGTGATCCGAGTCCAAAGCAGAATCCGAGGCAGGATAGGGGATGATGGCGCTGGAACCTCCAAAGCCGGAGAAGCCCAGGCAGCTTCCCTCCATTTGGCCTACGGTGGGTGACATGCTTCCATGGTGACAGTATCATCTACTATATCCATCAGAAGTGACGGTCCTGCTCCATTTTCCAGGGAAGTGGGAGACTTCTTCGGGAAGGGGTCCCTGGAAGGCAATGGCCAATCAGTCATTGAATGTTGACATGGCGGTGATACTACATTTACATTACATTTAAGTCATTTAGCAGACGCTCTTATCCAGAGCGACTTACAAATTGGTGCATTCACCTTATGATATCCAGTGGAACAACCACTTTACAATAGTGCATCTAACTCTTTTAAGGGGGGGGGGTTAGAAGGATTACTTTATCCTATCCTAGGTATTCCTTAAAGAGGTGGGGTTTCAGGTGTCTCCGGAAGGTGGTGATTGACTCTCAACACATCAGAACGGCGTCCAGCCTGTGGAGTAGAGAAGGTAAGCGGGGTGCTTTCCCTGGTAGATTGTGTAAGTTCTTAATCTGTTTGCTAAGAGTAGCCACTTCTTCTCTATAGTCCTCTGCTAGTAAACAATTGATGCATTGGAGCTCCAGTTGGTCCACATTGTTCCAGAAGAGAGCATAGTAAATACAGCTCCTGCAGCGCACAAAAGCAAAATTTTTCCTCTGAACTGGGAAGCCTCCATGTAAATAGTTGTCTCTGCAACACAGATTCTGTTGCTATGTCTCTACATAGCAACAGAATCTGTGCCGCAGAGATAACTATTTTACACTCAGAGTATTGAGTTGCAGAACAACCTCAATTCATCGAGGAATGGACTCTACAAGGTGTTGAAGCGTTCCACAGGGATGCTGGCCCATGTTGACTCCAATGCTGCTCACAGTTGTGTCAAGTTGGCTGGATGTGCTTTGGGTGGTGGACCATTCTTGATACACATGGGAGCGTGAAAAACACAGCAGCTTTGCTGTTCTTGACACAAACCAGTGTGCCTGGCACCTACTACCATACCCCGTTCAAAGCCTAAAAATCCAAACAGCAATTAATGCAGATGTATTGTAGTAGCACGGTGAATAGGAAAAACTCCCTTGAAAGGCAGGAACCTAGGAAGAAACCTAGAGAGGAACCAGGCTCTGAGGGGTAGCAAGTCCTCTTCTGACTGTGCCGGGTGGAGATTATAACAGTACATGGCCAAGATGTTCAAACGCTCATAGATGACCAGCAGGGTGAAATAATAATAATCACAGTGGTTGTAGAGGGTGCAACAGGTCAGCACCTCATGAGTAAATGTGAGTTGGCTTTTCATAGACAAGCATTCAGAGTTCGAGACAGCAGGTTGAGAGAGAGTCGAAATCCGTCTCAATTGTCTCAAGGTTTAAAAATCCTTCTTTCACCTGTCTCCTCCCATTCATCTACACTGATTGAAGTGGATTTCACAAGTGACATCTATAAGGGATCATAGCTTTCACCTGGATTCACCTGGTCTGTCTGTCATGAAAAGAGCAGATGTTCATATGGTTTTGTACACTCAGTGTATGTGTTAATTTTTTTAATATTTTTTTTAACTAGGCAAGTCAGTTAAAAACAAATTCTAATTTACAATGATGGCCTTGGAACAGTGGTTAACTGCCTTGTTCAGGGGCAGAATGACAGATTTGTACCTTGTCAGCTCGGAGATTCGATCTAGCAACCTTTAGGTTACTGGCCAAAAGCTCTAACCACTAGGCTACCTAGTGGTAGCCCCAAAATATACACTGCTCAAAAAAATAAAGGGAACACTTAAACAACACAATGTAACTCCAAGTCAATCACACTTCTATGAAATCAAACTGTCCACTTAGGAAGCAACACTGATTGACAATAAATTTCACATGCTGTTGTGCAAATGGAATAGACAAAAGGTGGAAATTATAGGCAATTAGCAAGACACCCCCAAAAAAGGAGTGATTCTGCAGGTGGTGACCACAGACCACTTCTCAGTTCCTATGCTTCCTGGCTGATGTTTTGGTCACTTTTGAATGCTGGCGGTGCTCTCACTCTAGTGGTAGCATGAGACGGAGTCTACAACCCACACAAGTGGCTCAGGTAGTGCAGTTCATCCAGGATGGCACATCAATGCGAGCTGTGGCAAAAAGGTTTGCTGTGTCTGTCAGCGTAGTGTCCAGAGCATGGAGGCGCTACCAGGAGACAGGCCAGTACATCAGGAGACGTGGAGGAGGCCGTAGGAGGGCAACAACCCAGCAGCAGGACCGCTACCTCCGCCTTTGTGCCAGGAGGTGCACTGCCAGAGCCCTGCAAAATGACCTCCAGCAGGCCACAAATGTGCATGTGTCAGCATATGGTCTTACAAGGGGTCTGAGGATCTCATCTCGGTACCTAATGGCAGTCAGGCTACCTCTGGCCAGCACATGGAGGGCTGTGCGGCCCCACAAAGAAATGCCACCCCACACCATGACTGACCCACCGCCAAACCGGTCATGCTGGAGGATGTTGCAGGCAGCAGAACGTTCTCCACGGCGTCTCCAGACTCTGTCACATGTGCTCATGTGCTCAGTGTGAACCTGCTTTCATCTGTGAAGAGCACAGGGCGCCAGTGGCGAATTTGCCAATCTTGGTGTTCTCTGGCAAATGCCAAACGTCCTGCACGGTGCTGGGCTGTAAGCACAACCCCCACCTGTGGACGTCGGGCCCTCATACCACCCTCATGGAGTCTGTTTCTGACCGTTTGAGCAGACACATGCACATTTGTGGCCTGCTGGAGGTCATTTTGCAGGGCTCTGGCAGTGCACCTCCTGGCACAAAGGCGGAGGTAGCGGTCCTGCTGCTGGGTTGTTGCCCTCCTACGGCCTCCTCCACGTCTCCTGATGTACTGGCCTGTCTCCTGGTAGCGCCTCCATGCTCTGGACACTACGCTGACAGACACAGCAAACCTTTTTGCCACAGCTCGCATTGATGTGCCATCCTGGATGAACTGCACTACCTGAGCCACTTGTGTGGGTTGTAGACTCCGTCTCATGCTACCACTAGAGTGAGAGCACCGCCAGCATTCAAAAGTGACCAAAACATCAGCCAGGAAGCATAGGAACTGAGAAGTGGTCTGTGGTCACCACCTGCAGAATCACTCCTTTTTTGGGGGTGTCTTGCTAATTGCCTATAATTTCCACCTTTTGTCTATTCCATTTGCACAACAGCATGTGAAATTTATTGTCAATCAGTGTTGCTTCCTAATTGGACAGTTTGATTTCACAGAAGTGTGATTGACTTGGAGTTACATTGTGTTGTTTAAGTGTTCCCTTTATTTTTTTGAGCAGTGTATAATTAATATACTATCCACATAAGAAAGTGTCTGATCACAGAACATTCCATAGAATTCTAGAAAAATACCACCGGTCACTAAAACTGCTGTAACTCATTCACAGTAAAATGAATTGCTATGCTGATCGCAGATTATCAATCCATAGAAAATAAGGAAGCCACAGTATGCTCTTCATTAGGAAGTTGTGTAAATGGCAGTTGTTTTGGAAAAAAGCATATAAGATGGTGTTTTTTCTTGACTGATTGCCATTTGATTGATGTGGTGCTATTGTATGCCATATAATTTGAAAGGGCTGTTTTTCAGCATTAAAAATATGTATAATGTTTTCATATGTGGTTTGACACCAGAAAAGTAGGCTAATTAATGTACACAGGGGTCATGGTCTCAATAAATTCAGGAATTCCACAACTCTTCTACCGATGATGCAAAAATACCAAAATGGTGATTTACAGTTAGTCATAGAATTAGGAATTAGAATAAAACAATATATACAAAAAAAGTAATTTAATAGGATCTCCATGGTTACAGTGGTGTTCTAAAGCCTAGTATTTCAATTTCCCTTTAACAGAAATTATGCAATAACCTTCATGACCTAGTAGTGGACCAGAAGAGAGCAAAGCCTAAACATTCCATATATTAAGAATGACATGAGGCAGGTTATTTCACTGACAGAAATGTATTGAAAAAGTACATATTGTAAATAATGTGGTTGATGAACACAAACATTCCTGAATAGTATTTGTATTTTTGTATTTGTATTTATTATGGATCCCCATTAGTTCCTGTCAGGGCAGCAGCTACTCTTCCTGGGGTCCAAACACACCAAAGCACCCACATTACATATGAAACAAAAGAGAAAACAGTCAACTATGTTTGTACTGAATGAGCTAAAGGTAAAACAGTACATCATATAACATCCCTACACCACCACATATCCATAACACAAAATGTTCAATACCACCATACAACGATATCAAAATGTGTGCCTGTGCATGTGGCTGTACCTTTGTGTGTGTCCCTTCACAGTCCCCGTTGTTCCATAAGGTGTATTTTTACCTTCTTTTTAAATCTGACTCTACTGCTTGCATCAGTTACCTGATGTGGAATAGAGTTCCATGTAGTCATGGCTCTATCTAGTACTGTGTGCCTCCTATAGTCTGTTCTGGACTTGGGGACTGTGAAGAGACCTCTGGTGGCATGTCTTGTGGGGTATGCATGAGTGTCCGCGCTGTATTTTAAACAGACAGCTCGGTACAGCTCGGTACATTCAGCTTGTCAACACCTCTTACAAAAACAAGTAATGATGAAGTCAATCGCTCTTCCACTTTGAGCCATGCATGTCATTAATCTTAGCTCTCCGTGTACTTTTAAGGGCCAGCCGCCCTGCTCTGTTCTGAGCCAAGTCAGTGCAAAGAATTCCTCATCAGTAGCTTTGATTGTTCAATATATGTTTAAGATTGGTCTAATAATAACCAAGTATTTGAAAATTACAAGACTTGTACAAAGGAAATTAGCACTTGCATAGAGTATATCACAATAGCAAATCTACCACACACAATGTCCTAACACAAATTAAATGGAACTTAATGATAACAAAGTACATTTCTCATATAGATGTTTCATTCTCCGTCTGATCCTTATGCACTTGTTGACTGTTCATCCATTTACGATGAGCGTACTGATCTGTCCAGGGAGCGTGTAGAGGATGAGGATGAGAAAAACCAGCAGGACTGCCAGGATGAGTAGAGCGATGATGTACTTCTTGTATTTTTTCCAAATGAAGAAGATGAAGGTCTTCATGGGGTTGATAAACCAGTTGAAGGTGGTCTTGGGGCGACTAATAGAAGGTAGAATGAGGAAAGAGACAAAGTGAACAAAAAAGTTAGTAATGTTTCCCAGTTTCATGGATTTGTTTAATTACATTTTTTTATACAGTAGGCTATGACATAGTGTGAGCAGTAGGACTCATATAAAAAATGTGCACCGATTTCTCCAGGGGGAATAGAAGATAGGAAAAAAGGTAAAGTAAAAGTAGAATAAAAGGAATAAGGCATTAAGGTAAATAATAAATGAATACATGTTCATGTTTTAGCTTTGTTTTCAGTGTAAACTTAGCGAATTGCACAAAGTGTGCCCACGGATCAGATTCAATCAAACCTTCTAAACTGTAGCAATGTTTAAATGCAGTCTGTGACCCCATATACACCCATATACATATACACCGTATAAATAAGGTATTTCTGTTTTTATTTCTCAATAAATTTCCAATAAAAAATGTTTTTGCCTTGTCATTAAGGGGCTATTGTGTGTAGATTGTAGAGATTTTTTATTTATTTAATCTATTTTAGAACAAGGCTATAACGTTACAAAGTGTGGAATAAGTCAAAGGGTCTGAATACTTTCCCAAGGCACTGTATTGCCAATTTCACTGTAGATGTAAAGGCAGTCATTGTTGTTCTCCTCCTCAGACGAGGAGGAGCATGGATCGGACCAAGATGCGGATTGAGGGAAATAAGCCATCTTTTAATGAAAACAGCAAACAAGACACTACAAAACTACAAAACAACAAACGTGACTAACCTTCAACCGTCCTGTGTGGCACAAACACTGACACAGGAACAAACACCCACAAAACCCCAGTGAAACCCTGGCTGCCTTAGTATGACTCTCAATTAGAGACAAACGATACACACCTGTCTCTAATTGAGAATCATACCAGGCCGAACACAAAACCCAACCTAGAAATACAAAACATAGACTACCCACCCAACACTCACGCCCTGACCAATAAAGACATACAAAACAAGAGAAAACAGGTCAGGAACGTGACAGAACCCCCCCCTTAAGGTGCGAACTCCGGGCGCACCAGCACAAAGTCTAGGGGAGGGTCTGGGTGGGCGTCTGTCCACGGTGGTGGCTCAGGCTGAGGGCGAGGTCCCCACCCCACCATAATCAATCCCCGCTTCTTTATCCCCCTCCCAATGACCACCCTCCCACTAACACCACCTAAATGAAGGGGCAGCACCGGGATAAGGGGCAGCACCGGGATAAGGGGCAGCACCGGGATAAGGGGCAGCACCGGGATAAGGGGCGGCAGGTCCTGGCTGAGGGACTCCGGCAGGTCCTGGCTGAGGGACTCCGGCAGGTCCTGGCTGAGGGACTCCGGCAGGTCCTGGCTGAGGGACTCAGGCAGGTCCTGGTTTAGGGACTCCGGCAGGTCCGGGCGTAGGGACTCCGGCAGGTCCGGGCGTAGGGACTCCGGCAGGTCCGGGCGTAGGGACTCCGGCAGGTCCGGGCGTAGGGACTCCGGCAGGTCCGGGCTGAGGGACTCCGGCAGGTCCGGGCTGAGGGACTCCGGCAGGTCCTGGCTGAGTGGCAGCTCATGACTGTAGGGCAGCTCATGACTATAAGGCAGCTCATGACTGTAAGGCAGCTCATGACTGTAGGGCAGCTCATGACTGTAGGGCAGCTCATGACTGTAGGGCAGCTCATGACTGTAGGGCAGCTCATGACTGTAGGGCAGCTCATGACTATAAGGCAGCTCATGACTGTAGGGCAGCTCATGACTGTAGGGCAGCTCATGACTGTAGGGCAGCTCATGACTGTAGGGCAGCTCATGACTGTAGGGCAGCTCATGACTGAAGGGCAGCTCATGACTGGCGGGCAGCTCATGACTGAAGGGCAGCTCATGACTGGAGGGCAGCTCATGACTGGAGGGCAGCTCATGACTGGAGGGCAGCTCATGACTGTAGGGCAGCTCCGGCAGATTCTGTCTGGTTGGCGTCTCTGGCAGATCCTGTCTGGTTGGCGTCTCTGGCAGATCCTGTCTGGTTGGCGTCTCTGGCAGATCCTGTCTGGTTGGCGTCTCTGGCAGATCCTGTCTGGTTGGCGGCCCTGGCAGATCCTGACTGACGACTGGCTCTAGCGGCTCCTGACTGACTATCGGCTCTCTAGGCTCATGGCAGACGGGCGGCTTTGCAGGCTCATTGCAGACGGATGGCTCAGACGGCGCTGGGGAGACGGATGGCTCAGATGACGCTGGGGAGACGGCTGGCTCAGATGGCGCTGGTGAGACGGATGGCTCAGATGGCGCTGGTGAGACGGATGGCTCTGGCGCTAGGCAGACGGCAGACTCTGGCCGGCTGAGACGCACTATAGGCCTGGTGCGTGGTACCGGAACTGGAGGTACCGGGCTGAGGGCACGCACCTCAGGGCGAGTGCGGGGAACAGGAACTGGGCACACTGGACTCTCGTGGCGCACTCTAGGCCTGGTGCGTGGTACCGGAACTGGAGGTACCGGGCTGAGGGCACGCACCTCAGGGCGAGTGCGGGGAGAAGGAACAGTGCGTCCAGGGCTCTGGAGACGCACAGGAGGCTTGGTGCGTGGTGCCGGAACTAGAGGCACTGGGCTGGAGACACGCACCATAGGGAGAGTGCGTGGAAGAGGAACAGGGCTCTGGAGATGCACTGGAAGCCTGGTGCGTGGTGTAGGCACTGGTGGTACTGAGCTGGGGTGGGAAGGTGGCGCCGGATATACCGGACCGTGAAGGAGGACACGTGCTCTTGAGCACCGAGCCTCCCCAACCTTACCAGGTTGAATGATCCCCGTAGCCCTGCCAGTGCGGCGAGGTGGAATAGCCCGCACTGGGCTATGCAGGCGAACCGGGGACACCACCTGCAAGGCTGGTGCCATGTACGCCGGCCCGAGGAGACGCACTGGAGACCAGATACGTTGGGCCGGCTTCATGGCACTCGGCTCGATGCCCAACCTAGCCCTCCCAGTGCGGCAAGGTGGAATAGCCCGCACTGGGCTAAGCACGCGTACTGGGGACACCGTGCGCTTTACCGCATAACACGGTGTCTGACCAGTACGACGCCCTCTTACTCCACGGCAAGCCCGGGGAGTTGGCTCAGGTATCCAACCCGGCTTCGCCACACTCCCCTTTAGCCCCCCCCCAATAAATTTTTGGGTGAGCCTCTCGGGCTTCCAGCCTCTCCTACGTGCTGCCTCCTCATACCAGCGCTCCTGGGCTGTGGCTGCCTTCTTCTCCTCCCGAGAGCGGCGATTCTCTCCAACCCTTCCCCAGGGTCCTTTTCCGTCCATGATCTCCCAAGACCATTCCTCCTGTGTCCAGTGCTTTAGTTCCTTTTCTCCTTCTCCAAATCGCTTGGTCCTGTTGTGGTGGGTGTTTCTGTAAAGGCAGTCATTGTTGTTCTCCTCCTCAGACGAGGAGGAGCATGGATCGGACCAAGATGCGGATTGAGGGAAATAAGCCATCTTTTAATGAAAACAGCAAACAAGACACTACAAAACTACAAAACAACAAACGTGACTAACCTTCAACCGTCCTGTGTGGCACAAACACTGACACAGGAACAAACACCCACAAAACCCCAGTGAAACCCTGGCTGCCTTAGTATGACTCTCAATTAGAGACAAACGATACACACCTGTCTCTAATTGAGAATCATACCAGGCCGAACACAAAACCCAACCTAGAAATACAAAACATAGACTACCCACCCAACACTCACGCCCTGACCAATAAAGACATACAAAACAAGAGAAAACAGGTCAGGAACGTGACAGTAGAAAAGGGGCCACAATACATGGCATGTTGATATGATTTTCAGTTTGCTTCCATATGTCTGGTTTCACAGGGATAATTAAGGAAAAATCATCGAAAACAATTGCTATGTGTATTTATGATCCCCATTCTCCAAACGGATTATTCATTTACCTAGCTCTTATCAATAGCTGTTAACCATTTATAAATGACAGTGCATGGATAATGCTGTTATTTGTTTCGGAAAAAATAAAGTATATGCTTTTTCCACTTGGAACCGGTAGGTTCGCAAAACCTTATTCATGGTTTCCTTGTGCGTAAAGGTGGTGGAAGTAAGTTAAAGTCAGAATACGGCTTATCTGAAGACACCTCTACCACACCTTCATTTCTTAGATCTCCACCCTGAACGAATAGCGGTGAATAGCTTAAGATCAAGGTCAGAATACGCATAGAGTGCATAAAAAGGGAATAATGTTACATTTACGTGTGCTTAATCGGGGCCATTGAGCGCATTTGATCTTGCATTAACATGTGTTTGTTGTTAAGTGAATACAAATGCACATACCATTCACATGTTTTACATAAGTATTCAGACCCTTTGTTATGAGACTCGAAAATGAGCTCAGGTGCTTCCTGTTTCCATTGATCATCCTTGAGATGTTTCTACAACTTGATTGGAGTCCACCTGTGGTAAATTCAATTGATTGGACATGATTTGGAAAGGCACACACCTGTCTATATAAGGTTCGACAGACGACAGTGGAAGTCAGAGCAAAAACCAAGCCATCAGGTCGAAGGAATTGTCTGTAGAGCTCCAAGACAGGATTGTGTCGAGGCACAGATCTGGGGAAGGGTACCGAAACAATTCTGCAGCATTGAAGGTCCCCAAGAACACAGTGGCCCCCATCATTCTTAAATGGAAGAAGTTTGGAACCCCCAAGACTCTTCCTAGAGCTGGCTGCCCGGCCTAACTAAGCAATCGGGTGAGAAGGGCCTTGGTCAAGGAGGTGACTAAGAAGCCAATGGTCACTCTGACAAAGCTCTAGAGTTCCTCTGTGGATATGGGAGAACCTTCCAGAAGGACAACCATCTCTGCAGCACTCCACCAATAAGGCCTTTATGGTAGAGTGACCTGACAGAAGCCACTCCTCAGTAAAAGGCACGTGACAGCCCGCTTGGAGTTTGCCAAAAAGCATCTAGACTCTTAGACCATGAGAAACAAGATTCTACAAAGATTGAACTCTAGATCCTTGATGAAAACCTACTCCAGAGCGCTCACGACCTCAGACTAGGGCTAAAGTTTACCTTCCAACAGGACAACGACCCTAAGCACAGAGCCAAGACAACTCAGGAGTGGCTTTGGGACAAGTCTCTGAATGTCATTGAGTGGCCCAGCCAGAGCCCGGACTTGAACCCAATCAAACATCTCTGTAGAGACCTGAAAATAGCTGTGCAGCGACCCTGCCCATCCAACGTGACAGAGCTTGAGAGGATCTGCAGAGAAGAATAGGAGGAACTACCCAAATACAGGCGTGCCAAGCTTGTAGCGTCATACCCCAAAAAGACTCCATGCTTTAATCGCTCGATGCTGTAAGGTGCTTCAACAAAGTACAGAGTAAAGGGTCTGAATACTTATGTGATATGTTTTTTGATTTTTAATAAATTAGCAAACATTTCTAAAAACTTGTTTTTGCTTTGTCATTATGATGATTTTTGGGTGTAGATTGATGACGGGGAAAAAACAATTTAATCAATTTAAGAATAAGGCTGTGACGTAACAAAATGTGGAAAAAGTGAAAGGCACTGTAGCTGTGCCGGTACATAATTTTTATTGTGTGCCCTCATAATTTGAATGGATGAAATCTGGACACCAAAGCTACAGGCTTCTGTAGGGCTGAACCTGCCAAATGGATGTATGCGCTTTAGAATCTTTTGATGATAGTCTACAGTATGCCCAGGCTTTTCTCCATTTTATTTTACAATTTGTATCATACAATTTGTTAAATACTAGCCACCATCAGTAATACCCACATATATTTATGGGGTATTACTGATGGTGAACTGTCACTTCCGTGTTCATTTTCTTCATTTTGTAGATTACATTTTTGCATAATTCCATTCTGTTGACCTTTTACTTCCTCTGTCACTTCCGTGTAAATTATTCCTGTGGGTCGCTAGCATTACTGGATTATATTAGGCTAACGTTGTGCAATAATTCGGGACAAGTAGCCTATTTTAATCATTATGGAATTCAAGATCACATGTAGCAGGTTGAACCTGAAGCCTGGGTCACCACAACTGGACCCTTGTCCTATAGTTCCATGATTAGTGAGAATTAGGGCAGATTTATATGACTACTGTACACTTTTTTCCATTTCCAATATTTCATGGGATTGAACTTGAATATGACAACTTTCAGGATGAATCAAACCACTGTGTTTTTGATTCATCAATATATTTCGTGCGTAAAGGCTCTCCAAACCAGTTTTTTTTAATGATTCATACATACTTTCCTAACCCTAAAATGTGCGTAAATAATCTACAAGATCAGAGTATTTTTGTTGGCTATTGTGCCCGTGTGCAGTGAATTTGCATGTTTGTACAATTGCGTTTCATGGGCTAAGCCAGGTTTGCAGTGAAGCAGTAGTAGAACCTTAAATGTTTTATTACCTTTTGAATCAGGTGCGGGCCTCTGGTCCGTGTGTAAACTTTTATGACCCTGTGTGCAGTGAATTAGCATTTTAATATTTTTTTTACAATTGTGTTTCATTGGGCTAGGCCCGGTTTGCAGTGAATAGTAGTAGAACCTTGGATGTTCAGTTCTCCTTAACGTATACCTCACTGATGTGTGTAGTGTCACATTTTAGCACCTTCTTCGGGTCATAGCAGCACTTCTGATTGGGTTACAGAGATTGCAGGAATTTAGTAGGTCGTCTAGCATTTCATGCATGCTTTCTTTTGAAATTGTTTAGTTAATAAAGAGAATTGTTTGCTGGTATCTGTATTGAGTTTTGGTGTCCTATACTTTGATGCTGGACCATACCGGTCAAACAAAGGTGGTGGCAGCGTCACTCTACTCTGCTCAATCCAGTACTTGCCCCACCTCTTGGGTGGTCTAGCGAGCTTTCTTAATGCCAACACTTTGTCTTCGCATTATCCGGTAACCTATTGGCAATGTTATTTTGATATAGGTATTTTTGAAAGAGTATAGACTAGGCCTACTGCAGATAATCTTGTCGCAGTAAAAAAAGATATCAGATTATGAAATGACAGGTGCATTGTGTGAGCATTGTGTGAGCTCTCCAGGCTGCGCAACCCAATGGAATGAATATTAAAATATACAACCTGTTGTGATAATTGCGTTGTTTTCTCTATAATACATTACAATTGCATTCATACACCACCGTGCTATGTACAGTAAGGCCGACAAGCAATACATCGTTTAGAGACCTATCTAGCTCTCACAGTCTCACATCAGAATTAGATGTTCATCCATGTTACTCAAATGTCAAATTTCAAAAGTTGTTGCAAACGTCACATTTTGTAGCTTAGGTTTAAGCTTAGGTTTAGACATGAACTCCGAATTGTTAAGGTAAGGGTTAAGGTTTGGGATAGACTTAAAATAAAAATCTAAAAAACAACTTTCTATTGCTGGATTCGAACTCGCAACAGAGGCAAATGCATCCACCATCCCTGTCCACAATGCCCTAGCAAAACCAAAACCTACCTGAAGGTAACAGTCCTTACTGTTGCCGATACGGGCTTGTTTCCACATCATCTCCCGACATCCATGGATGGACATCGAATACTGACTTGTATCACAGGTGACCTAGCTTTTACAGACACTGTTCCAGTTGGCCTAAACAGTGGCGGAATAAATTCAACCACATAGCCTAGGCTATTTGTGTTTATCACAGTTAAAACCGGAGAGAAAAATCTGTTTGGTAAAGTCCCCAAAGCAAATATTGCATGTTAGGGTTACGTGACCTACCCAGCATGATCAAATGCAAGTTCATATAATAATAATCGGCGCAAATTTCACTATTGGTTTGCTTGTAGGCTAATAAAGTCGTCACTAAAATGTTTCCAAAGCAGAAAGATTATTATAAGGGGAAATATAATGGCAATGCACTTCAACTTTGACATGTTGCAGGCTAAGTATAGGGAGAAGCCCCCAGATTACTGATGGTAACCCTACATTAAAAAAGCACACACCTATTGTTTTAGGACCACAGACATTACTGTAAGTCATGCAAAAAGTGCTGCCTCTGCTATTTCCGCACCACCAGCTGGGCTGGGCACTGCGCGCAATGAGCACATTCACACTCATCACAATAGGCAATAAACCTATGCAGAATATATGCCCGCAGTTTAGTACACAATAGGTAAATAGTTATTGCAATATTGTGGCAAAGATGGCAGCATGTTCATTCCGAAATAGCCCAAAATGCAGAAATGAATGAAATGTATTTTAATCAGGACAGTCAAAGGGATGATGGAAATTAGAAAACAGTTCATATGAATAAATGAAATAGCACTGGAAAATGACATGTAATGTCGCCAGTGCACTTTGAAGAAGAAACAATGTAGCCGAACAAAATTTCTCGCAAAAGGGGGGGTGGGGTGTGGTACATTACAGCACAGTACAGTAAAGAAAAGTAGTGTGTGGTGTATAGTTCAGTATGGTAAATAAAAGTAGAGTATAGTTCAGTACAGTCCAGTCCTGTAGAGTGGAGTTCAGTATAGTACACAGTGGATCACACTAGAGTTTAGTACACTATAATGTACTGTACTGAACTATACTCTACTGAACTCTACTGTACTGAACTCTACTTTACTGTTCTATGCAGAACTATACTGTGCTGTATGTTGATGTCCAAACTTGTGAAACATGGACATCTATGATTGGTTCAGGTTTGGTCCGGTCTGTACCAACCAGATTTGGTCTTAAAAATAATCCATTGTGTAGAATAATAGGAGGATATTGCAGGTTTCTGCCTTGGTGTACCCATTTATGACATTCATATCCATAATTATGCATTTCTGTTTACTACAGATTAGGGACCCATGATGAAATTCCATTAATGCAATTCTGTTACCGGGTGTAAAAATTCCGTTACCATGGAATTGCCCTGTGGCCATACAATCATGACAAAACATTTATTTTTACTGCTCTAATTAAGTTGGTAACTAGATTATAATAGCAATAAGGCACCTCTGGGGTTTTGTGGTATATGGCCGTTCCTAAGAACATGTTGTGCCTAAGAACAGCCCTTAGCCGTGGTATATTGGCCATATACCACAGCCCCTCAGGCCTTATTGCTAAAATATACCACATCCCCTCTGGCCTTACTGCTTAGAATTACTAGCACATTCTAAAAAAAGGAAAGCATTTCATTTTATATGACCATGAGAGCTTGTTGCACAATTGTTTTGATTGAATAACGTCATTTTAGTCACTTACTCTGGTTTTTCAAGTGGCTCAGGTTCCTTGCGGGCTTTTCCCACAGGAGCCAGCTCTGCCTCCTCGAGTTTCACCAACTGGAACTCTGCCTCCACTTTTCCCTAAACAACAAAGAAAATACAAGTTATCATATAGGGCCCGGTGTCTTGCTCAATCATGTGACATGCCTGGACTTGAACCTTTTACCCTATTTAAAGCTTTTTCCACTTTTCATTTTATGTCAGATGGTCCAGCACCATCCTCAGACAATTGGTTTAATTTTTTGTGTAATTCAAATTTTTGGATAAGGCTTAAAATACAGGATACAATCTTACTATGTCAAATGATTGCGCAAAACACAGGGCCCTAATCACAACACACATACAGAAAGGTTATATGTAAGTTCTACACTTATCACTACCACCAATTCGAGACTAACCCATACCCTCACTCTAATCTGATTCCACTATAGTCATTGGAGGCTCAACCAAAGCTGCTGGAAGTAATTAACATTCAGCTATTTGATTTTTAATTTTAGGACTGCTTCAGGTATAAAAATATGTTTATTTATATTTAATTTGGCCTTTACTACACTGAACAAAAATATAAATGCAACATGTAAAGTGTTGGTCCCATGTTTCATGAGCTGAAATAAAAGATCCCAGAAATGTTCCATACACACACAAAGCTTATTTCTCTTAACTTTTGTGCACAAATTTGTTTACATCCCTGTTAGTGAGCATTTCTCCTTTGCCAAGATAGTCATGCTGATTAAACTGTCGGATTTTGATGTGGATTTTTTAAATTATGTTTCTTAGAATGACGCACGGGCGTCAATAGACTCTTAAGGATAACTGCCATGCACTTTAAAAGTGTCTGGAAAGTTCAACAACGGCACAATTAAGTGGAAGGTAATGTATAGAATACCAAACTTGCATGGAGTTTGGGCTAACTAGGATCCTCCCCATAACCTCAGTTATTCATGTGTGACCCACAACAGGATTTACTCCTGCCCAACCCTCCAGGTCAATTACAATCTCATAATGTATTACCATGAGGAGATAAGTGCTCCCACTGCTGTCTACAAACTGAAGGTCCTCCGGCTTCATCTTTCTGTGCTTGGTATTTTTCTTGTTCTTCTTTGCCTCTTCAGCCTCCTTCTCCTCCCTCTCAATGTCCTCCTGACTCTTGAGCTTGATGAGGGGCCACCATCCTTTCATCCTTTTGTTAAGGAAGATAGAGAAGCGGGGACTGGCCCTGTCCTTGGCCATCTTTATGCTGCACTGCCCTGAGGTCTTGGCTGCCCGCACCATGTCGTTCAGACGCAGCTCAATGGAGCCTGGGAGAGAGGTGACAGAGGGGCGAGAGCAACCTTTAGCAGCTGAAGAGTATCAAGCTAAGCAATAGTTTTCCTGCCATTTTAATATCTACACACCACCAAAAGGAGTCGACATCACAGCAATAAGGGCCGGCTGTGACACAGACTGGGATCGAACCTGTGTCCCTAGTGACACCTCAAGCGTGCCTTAGACCATCGCGCCACTCAGGAGGCCCCAAAGGTCATTTTTTTAACAATGGTTTGTTTGAGTGGTCATCCTAACGAAGCCAACTGTAGACAAGTCGAGGAGTGAAGTCGGGGGAGGTGCATTTGCGACAGCCGTTAGTTGGACACTGTAGTGGTTTTCCAACAGCAAGGCTCAGTTCAATATGGCAGTTTCAACATATCTGCTATTGTTTATAAAAGCGTGTCTGTATAAATGTTGAAATAAACTTTTCTATACCCCCATATCACAAACTGAAAACATAACATGTCTACAATGAATTGGTTCGAGAGAGGTCTGAAATATCACTTTCATTTGGATCTGCTGTAGCTTTAGAACAGCTGCAAAGTTGGTTCCTGTTTCAGTCACCTCTTTGGCCACGTTCAAATGGGTCAAACAAAACACACTAATGATTTGGTTGACAAATAGTGCCTCCCACAATATAGGTGATGGGTGCAGTTGGTGAGAAGCACCTTGGCTTAATCGAAAACTGCATGACCTTTGATCACATGACTTTGGTAAAGGCCATGCTGGACAATTTTTATAACCATAATGCAACACACTTTGAAAAGGGGTGACCAACGATGGTGACCGACTTCACAAACGGGATCCACCCCTTTTCAAAGTTGTCCTCCCTTAATAAAAGACCTTTTAATTTGAAAAAAGTGTAGAATTTGAAATTTGAAAAAAGTGGCAATAGTACTGTTTATACATTTTGAGACGCCGTAGCCAGTATACACTTCCTCGAAATAGTCAGAATTAATCTAAGATGACTCAAGAACTCTATCATTAATTATCGTTTTTTGCCGAAGACATAAAGTTGCACGACTAAGATGTTTGGTGCAGTATTTCTCAATGGAAAAAGTTGCTTGAAAAGTAGTCGTCTCTCGTTGAATGACAACAAAGACTTTATTGAAGAATCCCTACTGTTGACCAATCACTGACGAAGGGGTGTTACCTCCAAAAAATATGTTGTGTGCCTGAACAGCCGAAAGGAAAACTTCCCAAAATATAGTCATAATATACGCACGAAAACAGAGAGCCTGTTCTAACGGAAAAAAAAGATATAGATAGCCTTTATTACAGCAGACTGAAAACAGTTGCATGCATTTGTGAATTGCGGTTTATTTATTGTTTAGGCTAATTATTCAAAGCTCCCTTTATTATTTAATTTTAAAACTAAAATGCTTGATTGCATTTCAAAGCATGAATGTCTCGTATGCTGTGTGATCGAATGAATGAATGATTGATTGATACCGTAGCCTATATATTGAAATACAAGCCTAAGTAAGTTACGGTATTAAAACTAAACAGGACACGCTCTTTGGCCTACAGCTCGATGGTGGTTATACAAGGCTACTATACAAAGCCTACTAGTGATAACGACATTACTTATTATTATAATGATAATCATAATAGGCAATCTTAAGAATAAGATGGAGATCAAGGAAAAGGAGAGGTTGTCGATTGAGTATGGCACCATGCACACTAGTAATTTGATATTAAACTGATTATGGCAAAAGGCCGAGTATGGCATTAGTCATGTAAACACCTTACTTTGCTTATCTTAATCGGCGTAATGTCATAATTGAAGTAAGCATACACCGATTAATACACCTGTTTTTCTGAGCAATCTTTCTCTTTATTAGGTCATGTAAACAGCTTAATCGGAGTTCAAGCGGTATATTTGATCTGCGCATGTGCCAGCACCAGCAGCACAAGCCTCCCTCTTATGCATGATTGAAGTGAGTTCGAAAAAAGTATGCATTTTAGAAATAGTTTTCCATTACAAAATGTATATTTACAGTACCAGTCAAAAGTTTGGACACACCGAATTGAATGATTCGGTGTGTTCAAACTTTGGTACTGTTTTCTTTATTTTTACTATTTTCCACATTGTAGATAAAACACATAAAAACTATGAAATAACACATATGGAATCATGTAGTAACCAAAAAAGTGTTAAACAAATCAAAATATATTGTATATTTTAGATTGTTCAAAGTAGCCACCCTTTGCCTTAATGACAGCTTTGCACACTCTTGGCATTCTCTCAACGAGCTTCACGAGGAATGCTTTTCCTACAGTCTTGAAGGAGTTCCTACATAAACTGAGCACTTGTTGGATGCTTTTCCTTTACTCTGCAGTCCAACTCATCCCAAAACATCTTAATTGGGTTAAGGTCGGGTTATTGTTTTGGCCAGGTCATCTGATGCAGCACTCCATCACTCTCCTTGGTCAAATAGCCCTTATACAGCCTGGAGGTGTGTTTTGGGTCATTGTACTGTTGAAAAACAAATTATAGTCCCACCAATCGCAAACCAGATGGAATGGTGTATCGCTGCAGAATGCTGTGGTAGCCATGCTGGTTATTCAGCAGCATACCACCCTGCATCCCACTGCTGGCTTGCTTCTGAAGCTAAGCTGGTTTGGTTGCTGGATGGGAGACCAGATGGTGCTGGAAGTGGTGCTGGATGCCAGTAGGAGGCACCCTTTCCTCTGGTCAAAAAAATAAATAATAGCCCAATACCCCAGGGCAGTGATTGGGGGCATTGCCCTATGTAGGGTGCTGTCTTTCAGATGGGATATATTTTTTTTTAAATAACCTTTATTTAACTAGGCAAATCAGTTAAGAACAAATTCTTATTTACAATGATGGCCTACCGGGGAACAGTGGGTTAACTGCAATGTTCAGGGGCAGAACAACAGATTTTTACCTTGTCAGCTCGGGGATTCAATCCAGCAACCTTTCGGTTACTGGCCCACCACTCTAACCATTAGGCTACCTGCCGCCCCACGTTAAATGGGTGTCCTGACTCTCTGTGGTCACTAAAGAGCCCATGGCACATATCATGTCCTGGCTAAATTCACAATCTGGCCATCATACCATCATGGTCACCTAATCATCCCCAGCTTCCAATTGGCTCATTCCTCTCCCCTGTAAGTATTTCCCAGGTCGTTGCTGTAAATGAGAATGTGTTCTCAGTCAACTTACCTGGTAAAATAAAGGTTAAAATAAATAAATAAAAAGTATGCCTTGAATTCTAAATACATCACTGACAGTGTCACCAGCAAAGCACCATCACACCACCTTCTCCATGCCTCACGGTGGGAACCACATATGTGGAGATCATCCATTCACCTACTCTGCTTGTGTTTCTTGGCCCAAGCAAGTCTCTTCTTATTATTGGTGTCCTTTAGTAGTGGATTCTTTGCAGCAATTCGACCATGGAGGCGGGTATTTCACGCAGTCTCCTCTGAACAGTTGATGTTGAGATGTCTGTTACTTGAACTCTGTGAAGCATTTATTTGGGCTGCAATCGCAGGTGCAGTTTATTCTACTGAATTTATCCTCTGCAGCAGAGGTAACTGTGTTTTCCTTTCCTGTGGCGATCCTCATGGGAGCCAGTTTCATCATAGCGCTTGATGTTTTTTTGCGACTGCACTTGAAGAAACTTTCAAAGTTCTTGAAATGTTCAGGATTGACTGACCTTCGTGTCTTAAAGTACTGATGGACTATCGTTTCTCTTTGCATATTTGAGCTGTTCTTGCCATAATATGGACTTGGTGTTTTACCAAATAGAGCTATCTTCTTTATCAGTTGTCACAACACAACTGATTGGCTCAAACGCATTAACTTTTAACATGGCACACCTTTTAATTGAAATGCATTCCAGGTGACTACCTCATGAGCTGGTTGAGAGAATGCCAAGAGTGTGCAAAGCTGTCATCAAGGCAAAGGTTGGCTATTTTGAAGAATCTCAAATATAAAATATATTTTGATTTGTTTAACACTTTTTTTTGGTGACTACATGATTCCATGTGTGTTATTTCCTAGTTTTGATGTCTTCATTATTATTATACAATGTAGAAAATAGTAAAAAATAAAATAAAAACCCTTGAATGAGTAGGTGTGTCCAAACTTTTGACTGGTACTGTGTATGTTTGACTAAAGCCAGTGTGTCTATGTATGCGGATGACTCAACACTATACACATCCGCTACCACAGCGAGTGAAATCACTGAAACACTTAACGAAGAGCTGCAGTCAGTTTCAGAATGGGTTGCAAGAAATAAGTTGATCCTAAATATTTCAAAAACTAAAAGCATTGTATTTGGGAAAAATCATTCACTAAACCCTAAACCTCAACTAAATATTGAAATGAATAATGTGGAAATTGGTGACTAAACTGCTTCAAGTAACTGGAGCAGTGCTATACAAAGTACCCAATTGTGATATTTAAGTAAAAGTATAGATACCTTAATAGAAAGTTACTAAAGTAAAAGTTAAAATCACCCAGTACAATACTAATTGAGTCAAATGGAAATGGAAAATGGACGGAGTAAAAAATACATTATTTTGTTTAGGAATGTAGTGAAGTAAAAGTAGTCCAAAAAATTAATTGTTAAGTACAGATACCCCAAAAAACTACTTAAGTAGTACTTTAAATTATTTGTACTTAAGTATTTTACACTGCTGCCCTGGATTGTAAACTGTCACGGTCAAATTTTTTTGATGCAATAGTAACTAAGATGGGGAGAAGTCTGTCCATAATAAAGCGCTGCTCTGCCTTCTTAACAACACTATCAATAAGTTAGGTCTTACAGGCCGTAGTTTTGTCCGCACCTGAACTACTTTCCAGTCGTGTGGTCAGGTGCCACAAAGAGGGAAAATTACAGTTGGCTCAGAACGGTGCAGCCTGGCTTGCTCTTAAACGTACATGGAGAGCTAACATTAGTAATATGCATGTCAATCTCTCATGGCTCAAAGTGGAGGAGAGATTGACTTCATCACTACTTATTTTTAAAGAAGTATTGACATGCTGAATGCACCAAGCTGTCTGTCTAAACAATTAGCATATAGCTCGGACACCCATAAATCATGCCACCAGAGGTCTCTTCACAATCCCCAAGTCCAGAACAGACTATGGGAGGCACACAGTACCACATAGAGCCATAACTACATGGAACTCTATTCCACATCAGGTAACTGAAAGCAGTAGAATCACATTTTAAAAACAGATGCAAATACATCTTATGGAACAGAGGGGACTGTGAAGAGACACACACACAGACATGCTAACACACTCACTCTACACATACGTGCACATGGATTTTGTATTGTAGATATGTGGTAGTAGAGCAGTGCCTGAGTGCAGAGACTTAATGTGTTCTGAAAAGTGTTATGAAATGTAATATTTGTAATTGTATATAACTGCCTTAATGTTGCTGGACCCCAGGAAGAGCATCCTAAATAAATACAAATACCCGAACTCAGAATCAACTAGGCTTCCCAGCTTGGTAGAACGTTTATTTTGACTGGCAATTTTCTGCATTCATCAAAGTCCTATTCTTGCAAAGCTTGTAAACCTTTAAATATAACTATTATATTCATCTGACTATTCACAATAATCTTAATATTGTGTGTATGTGAACGTACCCGTTGTTGCATAGTCCAAACTGAGAACTAGCCTAATGGCTGTGAGTATGTCTGTATATGGTGTAAGTGCCCATATGCCATTGACCTGCTCACCTTCTCGCTGGGCACACCCTCCTGTGAATGTGATTGCTGCACAACATTTTGATCTGAGTTACATATATTGACCGGTGATTTAATTGTTGATCTATATGCCAACTGTTTCTAAAGTTTTAATATTTGTCCTGGTATAGGGATATGTACCAGAGCGGCCAGGGAAATAAGTACCTGGAGCTGAAGATGAAAAAAAAATATTGTTCTGTGTCGTGTTACTCAGCAGGGGAAAAAATACCGTTGTTGATCGCTATTCCCATGTGCCACCTCTGATTAAAAGAACCTGTGTGTGTTAGTTTAATCCTGAGGTCGCCTCGTGTATAGAAAAAAGTGGCGTAGTATCGGCAACATGTTACATTTGGCGTAGTCGGCAGGTTGAGCTGACTATCCCGGGGTAACCTTGACTGGCTTGGCTGTGCAAACCCACTCCAGAACCAAGACCTGGATCTTGTGGAGTGCTTTTCCTATATGATATTGTGTATTTGTATTTTGTATTTGAATTTATTATGGATCCCCCAAGGCAGCAGCTACTCTTCCAGGGGTCTAGCAAAATTAAGATAGTTATACAATTTTAAAAGCATTACAATACATTCATGACAGATTTCGCAACACACCATTGTGTGTCACACATGTTTAACATTTCCTAATGTGTATTGAAGATTTGATTTCTTAATATTTTGCATGTATATTTTCTTATTTTTATTGCATGCTATTTTTATCATTGTCCAAAATGTGAGGACACATTTTGAAATTGCAGGGGGAATATGTGACATGCGTCACATCTAGACTGATTGCACCTATTTGCATCTTATTATTGGGTAGTGGGGTTTGCCTTAGAAATGCCAGTGTTTCCATGTGCTCAGCAGTTTCACTTTACCTGTGAAGGTTGACGTGCCTCGGGTGGACGAGAGCGGTGACTGTGCCTTTAGTCCAAATTCCAGTGTGGCAGCTTGGTAGCCTAATCGTATGTCGAGTATGTGGTTGGCAAGAGTGTGCCCTTCAGCCAGGACACGCTCACCTTCTCCTTGGGCACTTCCTCATCTATTTACTCTGTATAAAGTTAACTAGGGTGACAGAATAATTGTACGCGTTACAGCACTGAAGATTTGGTTATCTATGCTTATATGCTGAGCACTCCGATGTTGATTATTGATGTGTGAAACTATGAATCTATTGAATATAAAGCTGATGCTAAAACAATTAATTGCTGCTGCTGAAAATAAAATGACTTATATTGCAATCATCACTACTTATTTTTAAAGAAGTATTGACATGCTGAATGCACCAAGCTGTCTGTGTGCTTGTTATTTCCACGTTCCACCCCTGTTGATAAAGAACCTGTGTGCTTTATAGTGTTTTAGATCTTAACGTAATTATCAGAGGACCGATCGCCTCTCCAAAAAGGTGATGTAGCGCCTACAACCTTCAACTGGTCACATTATGCTAACGTGACAAACTATTGTAATTAAATACATTAGTTGATTGCTGAGATAAATCGTTCCTGGTCACCTTCTGAGGTAAGAAGATGGTTAAGATGTCAGGAAGCTGTCACTTTGAGGTAATTTTTTTGTATGACTATTTATGAATTTCTGCTTGGACAGTATGAATATAGACCAATGTTTGTCATGCCAACTCTCACGACTAAGATCTGAACCTTTAAGCAGCCTTTGCCTTCATTTCTCTATTAGTATATGTTATGTACTTGTAAGGGATATACTGTGTTGAATTCTACTAAGCAATCTAGAAACAAACCATTATGTATTATGAAAAACATACCCTCGATAAAGGATTGTGTGTGATTTTTTTGGTCATCAGAACCATTAATTCTTCATATTTGCTTTTGTTCTACTTCATTACAAGCAGATAATACTTGATTAAGTCATCATTAAAAGTTCTGGGCCAGTAAAAACTAAGTTGTTACGTTAGTGCCTGGGCCAGTGAATAATTTAAACTAGTTGTTTAGACATTGGTGCCTCTCGGGCAAATAAAAATGTAGAGGACCTCTTTATTGAGAAATGTGATTGTTTTTCTTGAATCCATCTATATTTTTGTATTTTCCTGTATTTTGTAAAAGCTGTAAGCATTGTAAAATGCAAGGCTCCCTTGTGAAAATAGACCTTGGTCTCAACTCCCTGTTGAAATAAAGGTTAAAAAGAAATATATACAAAAATGAAGTGCTAATTTATAGTTTATGTTTACTAGTAGTTGGTACGTTCATCAATCGTTCTGGTATTGTTTTCGTAGCCATTATGAACTGGGAAGATGAAAAACAAAAAATCCAAATAATTGAATACTTAGCGACTTATTGAATACTTAGCGACTTACAGTCATGTCTGCATAAATGATACGTATGGGTGGCTCCAGCGTAATCGAACCCACGACATTTGGCGTAGCAAGCTCCATGCTCACACAGGACAACAGAACCACAAAGATACAAACTCATTATGACCTCTCACCCAGGAAGTCGTTTGCAGCGATGAGGTCATAGTCCCAGACCTGAAGCACAAGAACGGCAGGCTGGCGGAACTCAGATTCCTCCAGAGAGAAGATAGACTCCTTTTTTGTAAAGGTGATCTCTTTCTCTGTGGGGAGGTAGTCAAACCGGAAGACAAAACGCCAGTTGAAGTTCCCCTCCCCAGTCAAGGAGTTGAAGTGGACATCAGTCTCCTGTTTGTCCCCATCTAAGCCTTTAATCCAGCTGTATTCAGAGTGACAAACAATTCAAAGTCAATTCACACAACTTTCTACAAATAATCTTTATATATCATCCATAAAATCCGAATCCAGTTACTGTGTGTGTGTGTGTGTGTGTGTGTGTGTGTGTGTGTGTGTGTGTGTGTGTGTGTGTGTGTGTGTGTGTGTGTGTGTGTGTGTGTGTGTGTGTGTGTGTGTGTGTGTGATTTTTACCAACCCTTTCATGTATATATCACTGGATGGATTTCCAGTGAAGGGGTTGACATCATCCAGGACGACGTCATCAGTATTCCATATGATCACGCGCAACTCATAGCTTTAGTGAGAGAGAAAAGTGGGTGTTGCTGAGTTATCTTTAGGTTGTGGATCCTAGTATGTAGTAGTATGACATGGTGTCTCACAGACACTAACATTTAACTTTGAACACTAGTCTGGATTACCTTATAGGCAGCCGTGGTTTGATATCGATAGGTGGAGGTGCTGGTACGTCCATAGGAAACATATCGATCCACATGTGAGCGTAGCCCTGAAAGCACCGGGCACAGAGCAGTCAGGACAAGGACTCGTGAAAGAAACCTGGACCAGTGTTCAGGGGTAATCACTGGAACACCAATATCGCCATGTCTAAAACTTGTGGTTACATTAAACACAAATCAGGGCATCCACTACCTCTGGTCCAGGCCGTCATGTGCAGCTTTTGTAGCCGTTTCCTGCAGCCAACTGGCCCTTGGCCTCATTGGTGTAATTGTATTAATCTTTTTCATCCTTTCATAATTAATAAACATACAAAAAATGTAAACGCCAAAAAATCTAGTGTTCCTATGTCAAATGGTTTTGTTATATTTCAGTCTTCTGTGATGTATATAAAGTGTAATATTGGGATGCAAACTCAAAATTCAATACATTTCAACTCCCATAACCATGTGTGTGTGAGGTGTATACTTTTGTTTCAAAGTATACATGTTTAAGACTACCAAGAAACACTGTGACCCTGATTTAGCCCACTGCAGTAAAAGGTGCATGTCTCCCAGGCACCATGAAGCACCGAATGTGAGGCGCCATAGAGGAATTTTGTTTTGGGACTGAATTCACTCATAAGATACTGGACACTGTGTATCAAGGGACGCTTAGATTTCTAACAAATGCAAGGCCACACACCCATCACTGTGATCTATCCGACATGGTGAAGTGGCCCTCCCTTCCAACAAGAAGGACTACTGCCTACTTATCTATGCTCCTTATGAATAAGGTCATCACAAACGTATAGTCTCTGTCTCAGATACTACTATATTTCACTGTTCCTAAGGCCAGGACTAAATATGAGAAAAATAAAAATTTCCTTTATTGCTCCTTGGTCTTGGAACGATCTGCAAAGTACTTTAAAACTGGAGGAGAGGGTGTCGCTTGCTGAGTTTAAGACCATGTATTGCATTGTGTTCTTGTGTTATATACACCCTCAAGGGGTTTTTTCTGGTTAAATAAATAAAACGTTGCTAGAGTGCTGACAAACTTTTCTGTCCAGGCGCTGGGGTGTCATTTCTCAAAAATCCTAAATAAACAACTTTTGAGCCCTTTGTATACCTCCTCCTTGATCTGTTCGTGTGACATGTGGCTTACCAAGGAGCAGAGGTAAAGGAGACCGAGCAAGGCGGCCATATGCAAAGTTCTTAAAAGTAGTCACAAAATTCGCAGACAAGGCTTATTTGCATTGCAATTTTCACTTTGTTTTCGTGGGAGGAAAGCACACCAGCACTTTGTTTCAAGATTATGTATTTGAATACATGTCTGATATGCTTTAAGTTACAAGTGACCAAATCGAATATGTGTGTGTTCAGACTGTAGTAATTTGCTGACATGGCTACCCTACATGTCATGGTACTGATGGTGTGTGTGCAGTGGTGTAGGGTGGTACTCTCACTCAGAAGTTGTTGTGTAGCAAGCTAAGGTGACAACAATGCCTGCCATGGAAGTTTCCCAGTTACGTTGCATGTTCGAAATCATAGTGTAAAGGCCTTTGCAGACTGTATGATTTTAGCCGTCTTATGCAGCGATTTTGCTGTCCCAGCCAAGATGCCTCTGTCGTAGGCAAATTCTTAGGTTGTAACTCCTTGGCTCGTTCAGTGTGACAGGGTCTAGGTCTGCCGACGAAGTACCGACATGTGCAGTCGTAGGCTCCGACAAAGTCCTAGCAGTGTCAGATTTTTTTTTGCGTTTTATCGTGTAGTGTGGCTGGTGTTGACCAATAGGGACACGGTCGGCTGTCACGACTCCGACCGAAGGTCGCTCCCCTTCCCGTTCGGGTGGCGCTCGGCGGTCGTCGTCGCCGGCCTACTAGCTGCCACCGATTCTTTCCTCCCCCTCCTTGTATGTTTATTGATTACACCTGTTTTGAGTTTGTGGTGATTAGTAGGGCTTTATTAGTCAGCCGGCCCGCCTGTTTCTTTGTGCGGGATTGTTTGTGGTAACATTTCTGTATGTTGGAGACGAACGTGTTTATTCCTGTTCGTGGGTTTTTGCTGGACTGTTTTAGTCCCTGTGTTTGGGGCATTTGTTTTTCGGCACCCAGTGTTTCGTGGGGTGGCCTATGTCCGCCGTTTGTGCATTAAAAAGCACGATTTTGAACTCTCTGTTTCCTGCGCCTGACTTCACACCCACGACACCCAGATCGTTACATCGGCACTGAGTATGCGCACAGTAATACAATTATTATGAATGCTCAGATTAATATAATAGCTTGATTTAAACGTTTAGCCTACATGCTGTGCCAGAATAACCATTTCCCTACTAATCTTGTTTACATGACACATCTGAAATCAGGCTACCTGATGGGACTTGGATGCACAAAATCAGCAATGAAAATAAACGTTCTACCACATGTTATTTTGGGGAAGCCTATTTGATTCTGAATTCGAACAGTTTGTGAACATATAAGATGCATACTTTCAGTTTTTCCGAACTCACTTCACTCGCCCATAAGAATAGAGTGATGCTTACGCTGCTGGCACATGCGCAGATCAAATACATCGGCTGGCGTAGCCTTGCAAGCCAATCGCCGACAGAACTGACCAGGTTGATAGCAAGATTTTCATTTGGTAACATTGCACAGTGTGACGGGATAATCATAAAAGATTGAATCCGACATACAGTCTGCAAAGGCCTTTTAAGATCACTTTTTAAGCTAGCTGTTTAGCTCGCTAGAACATTCACACATTTGTTTGTAAACAATTAACAAGCTAGTTAGCTACCACGTGTTCTTGTCAAACTGTCAACAGAGTAGCTAGCAAGTGACAAGATATGCCAAATAACAGTAAAAAAAAACACTTGATGGCAAATTAATCAGATTTGACAGTTCAGACACAGATCGTATTGACAGGAATCAGACTTGTATTTGATTTCAAACCACCTATGAAGGTAGTTTAAAATGTGGCTTGAAATATCTGGTTACATGTGCGTTTCGGCTGTTCATACTGCAGGAAAAAGTGCAGATTCGAATCAGATATGCAAAAAAAATAGGATTTGAGTTAATTCAAACTGCCAGTGTGAACCAGGCTTAAAACACAGTGAGCTCCAAAAGTATTGGGACAGTGACACATTTTGTTGTTGTTTTGGCTCTGTACTCCAGCACTTTAGATTTGAAATGATACAAAGACTATGATGTTAAAGTGCAGACTGTCAGCTGAGAAAGTTACAGACGCACAAATATCATACCCCCAAGACATGTTAACCTCTCACCATTACAATAACAGGGGAGGTTAGCATTTTTGGTGGGGTATGATATTTGAGCATCTGTAACTTTCTCACTCATCATTATTCACGATTCATTCAGGATTATCCAAAAACTTTTGGTGAGGCTGCCTTTAGTCACTATGGTCCTAGCCTTTGGAACAGCCTGCCAGATAGTCCATGGGCCAGCCGGCCAAATTTCACATATCGGTTATCCACCAAAGTGGACACATTTTTCCACTGGCCCTTGGACTAATGAGGATTTTGATGGCTTCAGAAACTGTAAAAAAAATAAAATAAGAACAAATAAAAGCTTCTCTTTAGCTGTGCTTTTACCAAGGGTGTTCTTAGTTGTCTTAGCCATATAATTGACTTTATTTATTTTATCCCATACTGTATATCTTATTTATTTTATCCCCTTTAATTTATTGCTGCATTAGTCTCTCATATTCACTGTTATTTTACTATTGTTATACTATTGTGATCTTGATCTTGTTATATCTTAATTTTATATTTGTATAGAAACGTAAAGTTTTTGTTATATTTCTCACCTTTTATTTGATTTGTTGTTAAGCACTTTGAACTGCATTTGTGGCAAGAAATGTGCCCTCACCTGAGGCAGTCCTGGTTTCTCAGAGTTGAGGAGGGAGCGCACCTCCAAGTGCTCTGGTACAAGGGGACAGGCTCCCTCACAAAACTCTCTCATCTCCCCCCACCGGTGCAATACACTCAGGGCCTTGTGCTCATCCAGCTCATGCAGATCCTCTTCTGTCTTCTTGTTCTTCTTCAGCAACTCTGAAGGACACAAAGGACACATGATTATGATAGTGCCACTTGTTCATGTTATGGATTAGTTATTAACATGCTAATAATGCAGCTGCAAATATTGTCTATGTGCACATGATTGCTATCTGTGTAAATCAGTTATGGGTTGTTCCACACGAAAAAAAGAAAAAGAAAAAAAAAAGCGAATTACTTTTTGGATCATTCTGAAATGTAATACATGAAAATGTCCTCTGGAGCAAGGATATTTGGTATATGCTGTACATTTGATATTTGGATCTAGACTCTACAACATTTCATTTCCTTACAAGTTTGAAAACTGGAATGTGTGATGTAATCCTTATTATAAATCCTTATTATTTTGTCTAATGATTTTCAATTTGAGTATCATTGTCTCTATATAGCCTACACTTTCTCATTCTAAACTTTAAACGCTTGTGGGATATAAGGACGACTGTGGTTTCGTGACAACGGCCACAAGAGCAACTGCTCACCAATTTGACAGTTCCAACGCAATTACACTTCCGACACCGCCTAAACAAAAGCAATGAAAAGCTACGCGGTTGTCGGCTAACCCGGGTTACCGCTGATCTGATTGAATTCTGGACATGGTCTTTTTTTCCCTTCAGTTTCGTACAGAACGACCCACATGTTAAAGGAAACATACCTTCAGGAAACGCTTCATCAGGCACTTTGAAGATTTTGTTTAGAACTTTGATTTCCCATTCACGGTATTCCGGAGAGGGAATCGCATTTTTCCTGCAGAGCTCTGCCAGAATGGCAGATGGTTTCTTGGCATCTCTCCACTTATTGTATCCGTCTCTGCAATCACAGAAAACAGCTGCCTTAAATGATGCTGCAGAGACCAGTGATGAGGTTATGCCATTTTGATGCACCGTAATATCTTGTGCCATTATTGAGATGTAATGTCCTGTATGGACAGGAATATCAGACACACGTGTCATAGTAGAGGGCGATGCCACAGCCTGCGTAGTGGTGGCTGTAGAAACGGTTCTCCAGGTCGATTCGCGTCTCTCCGATGAGGTCATCAGAGCCCACCAAGTTGTGGTCCAACACCATCAGATTAAGTTCCGTCTCCAGTGGGAAGGACACGGTCAGCTCAAACACTCTACAGGAGAAGTGCAACATGTAAAAACTCCATACATGCAGAACCTCCTGAAAAAGGACCTGTGTAAGCGAACTTTCGGAAACGGTGGTAAAATAACGCTAATCATGTTGTCACACTTTCACAGATTCTTCAGCTATTGTACAAAGAGGATATGAATATGAATTTGACTGCGCTGGGCCTTTAACGTGTTTGTTAAATAGTGATCGTTTCTTGCAATACTCCTTGAAAATGGTTCCGCCTTAAAAAACACAATAACATCATTCATGTCAGCAGTTCGACAAACAAGAGTTTTTGGTTTAATGTTTGATTTAACTCTGTGTAATCATATTCGGTAGTTGAATATTTATAATTCTTCCTGTTGCCACTCACTCGCCAAACACTGGGTTGAGCTGTTTGGGAATATAGCGCTCCTTGCTGTCCATGCTCTGTCCACCAACTTTCACCACCACATAGGGATCTGCCTTTCCATTAGGGTCAGTAGGGGCCAGGTTGGTGGCCTGGAAATTCATGGGGGAGATTGATAACATTGTTCCTTTATTTTGCTCTTATGTAGTAAGGTTGCTATTACTTGAGTAATAACATTGTATTAACATATTAAAAGTAATTTATGAATTACTTTGAAATTGCATAGCAATGGAGTCGTGCTGAGGTTTTTCGAATTCAGTTCACGTGTCTTGAAAACGTAAGCAACAAAAGCATGCTAGCTTATAAGCCTACCTTCACAACATACACCCGCACTAGTACTTTCATGGGTGTATTTTGGGGAATTCCTTTGGTAATCTGGCGCTCTGCATGTTCGTCCTCAGGCGAGATGGGATAAATCAAAAAAGAACCCTGTGGCAACAAAAAACACTTGTTTTACTAACACTGTCTCAACCAACCACACAGTATCAGTACTGAAGAGTGGTTTTGACACAATCGTGTCACTCTCTAAGACACTTATGACAGTAAAAATCGCTCTGATTTGATTTATTGAGGGAGACACATTTCTCTTTTAGGTCTAGAGTAACAATTTGTTCTTATCTCGCTCACCTTGTATTTCCCCATGCTTCTCTCCTCTTCACCCTCATCCTCTTCATCATTGGTTTTGCCTTTGTAGATGGGGAACGTGTGCAGCCAATCCATGAATTCGCTAAACTCATCCTCCAGTTCTGATTTATAGAGCTGAGAAAACACCCAGGTTATTAATGTAGCCTCACTGTATTTTTTTGCTCACATTTCCAAGTATATTGGACAGACACAATGAGGAGATAGAAGAAAGTAAGGAGGAGGTGTGGTGTGCTAGAAGGGCGTGGCCAGATTTGAATCTACACCACCATTTACACCTGCCATAGTGCTGTACAGGCGTCATCAAATTCTCACAGAGAAAATTGTCACCTGCAGAGTTGCTATCTTTTTTCGTTTCGGTTTGGGCGGTGGCTCTATCTCCACTATCACAGCATCCTCCTCCTCTGCCTCTAATGTGCCAACATCTGTTGAAAAAACATGACTTTTAACACAGAGATTACAATTGCTCTGTGCATTGAAGCCTTCAATGAGATACAGCGTGTGCAGATTTCCACACTGAGATGGGGAAAGGATCACTTGGCACACATGGCTGATGCATTACTGCTGTTGGGTTCTGAGAACATCAAACATACTTATCCATGTCACTGAGGGAGAGAGGGTAATGTATAACGTTTACATTATATCAGCGATCCTATTGAAATATTGAGTGCTTAGGGTTAGAGGGTCTACACCAGAAGTTAATGGTTATCTGTAGGAGGAAGGTATATAGTGGGTGCAACTAAGCTTGGAATGTGCTGAGTGCAGGGAAGCGATCACGTGGCAGGCATTGGGCAGAGAGCCATGGATTAGTGATGAAGGGGGTCGAGGTCAGGTCACATTAAGGGAGAAAGAAAAGTGTATGGCCTATTTCTTAGTTTCCTGCCTAGCAGTAAAGATAATGTTTGTTCAGATGGGTAGGAGGAGACTCAGCCTAGGAGAAAGGGTTAAATATCAGTGCTTGTGTTAAAATGTTTGTCTAATGCAGCTGTCTTGATCCTTTTGGAAGAATAAACTTGGTTGAGCTTTCATAGTGTCCGTAGAGTTTTTACTCTGAAAATTAGAACCTAACATTGTATTAATGGATGCTGGGAATGTCATTATATTAAACTCTTGTATAAAAGATTAGAATCGCCAAAATTGTATGAAGAACAGGGCACAAATAAGAAAGTAAAGTATACATAGAATTATTTAATTTCAAAAAGCTCTCGGGTGATTTTACCAAAAGCTTCGTAAGTAAAAGGTACTGTTTTTCTTGATGAACCACACCTACATCACTGGTAGAGCAGCAAAGTACTTAAGACTTCATTAAGATTGACAGTCAAATATTGATTTTAAAATGGTTGCATTTCCCATTGTAGCTATGAGGTTTTGGGAAACTCACCCCAGTTGAATTGAACAATTGTAAGGAGGAGTTCACACAATATAGACTTGCAATTCTGAGCATAAGTGGTAAGAATAAAATCAAATAGTCTGTGACGATTTTCATTCCCCTTTGTATCTAACTAGGACAGGGCCGTAGACATCTGTATTAGACAGACAACAACTCTCAGCTGTGTGGAGTACCTGTTTCCTGTTGTTCATCCATGTCCTCCTCGTTCTCAGTCTGGAAATAATAAAAATATGTCTCACTATTATCAAAACAGATAAAACATTACTGGCTTCAATACTATGATAGTACTGTAGCAAAACCAAATATTGACATTTCCTGTGACTGAAAAATGTATTGCAAAACGAATTAAAAGAGTGATTTGATTGTATGCTGATGCTGTATAAAGTTGCAACAAACCTGGCCCTCAACAACAAATGTTGGTTTGGCCCACCAGAGACTTCCAGAAACATCTGATGTAATTATGAACAATGTTGTCTTTTTTTTTGTTGGCCTGCAGCTCACTGTTGGATTACATTTCAGCACACCAAGCCCACCCTTGGTATAAAAACATTGCTTAGTTACACTCACTATATACCTGGTTTCTAAGCTCTTCCATTGACGCATAGTACTTGGACCACCAATCCAGCTCCTCCTTCTCTGGGGTCTCCTCTTCAAGCTCCTCCACTTTGTTCTTCTTTAGTTTGTTCAGTGGAGACTGAGGATGAGAAAGTGGATTTATTCTATCACAAATCTCATACTGCACTATAAGACCCCGTGCCTTTGCAGTAAAATATGGAAATATACAATACTACCATATTGCTGCTTGGTATTATTCAAAACAAGCAGTAGTAGGAACATTTCACCTTATCAGTCCCAGGAAATCCCACAGTGAAATTCACTTCTTTCATTCATTGCTTGCATTGCTTACATTTCACCAATGATGTCAGCAAAAACCTGATAAAAAAATATACATTTATAAGAATGCTGTATGTACATATAAATATCCAACTAGTCAGAGACAATGGTGGAGTTTGTGACAGCAACTATGTGAACTTAAAGACACTCTGTCGTGGGATTTCCTATGATCTTCAAAAAAGCTTGAAGGTCAAATAGGGGGTGCTTATATTTTAACTGTGTACTGTCGAAGAACCTCTAACCTAACGTAGCAGGTGTTAAAGAAACACCTGAAACTAGATCGCCTACATAATGGTCTTGACAAGAAGAAGAAAAAACTTTTGGTGGAGGTTCTCTGCTGCACTGTTCAACCAATCCAGTAAATGTGGAAGAGGAGCTAAGATTGAGTGTCGCCTTGTTAATGTCCAAAAGCAGAAATCTCATAACAAGCTCTCTTTCCATTTCCCCTGAAAACCGGAACTTCTGGCTGTAGGGTACTCGCCTCTGCCGATTCCCCAACAACCGGCAGTGGTGTAAAGTACTTAAGTAAAAATACTTTACAGTACTACTTAAGTAGTTTTTTAGGGTATCTGTACTTGACTATTTATATTTTTGACAACTTTTACTCCACTACATTCCTAAAGAAAATAATGTAATTTTTACTCCATACATTTTCCCTGACAGCCAAAAGTACTCATTACATTTTGAATGCTTAGGCGGACAGGAAAGTTGTCCAATTCATGCACTTATTAATTACAAGAACATCCCTGGTCATCCCTACTGCCTCTGATCTGGCGGACTCACTAAATACTTGAAAGTCACCCATTAAAATAAGTGCTTGAAAGTCACCCAGTAAAATACCATTTGAGTAAAAGTCTAGAAGTATTTGGTTTTAAATATACTTAAGTATCAAAAGTAAATGTAATTGCTAAAATGTACTTACGTATCAAAAGTAAAAGTATAAAGAATTTCAAATTCCTTATATTAAGCAAAGCAGATGGACACATTTTCTAGTTTTTTATTTATTTACAGATAGCCAAGGGCACGCCCCAACTCAGACATAATTTACAAACAAAGCATGTGTTAGTGAGTCCACCAGATCAGAGGCAGTAGGGATGACCAGGGGTGTTCTATTGATAAGTGTGTGAATTAAACCATTTTCCTATCCTGCTAAGCATTCAAAATGTAACTAGTACTTTTGGGTGCCAGGGAAAATGTATGGAATAAAAAGTACAATGTAGTGAAGTTAAAGTAAAAGTTGTCAAAAATATTAATAGTAAAGTTAAGTATAGATACCCCAAAAAAACACTTAAGTAGTACTTGAAAGTATTTTTACTTTAGTACTTTACACCACAGCTTTTTTTTGTAAATGATGTCTGAGTGTTGAGTGCACGGCTTTCGACCTTCGCTTTCGACCTTTCAACTCCATAGGGGAGTTGCAGCGATGGGACAAGACTGTAACTACCACCATGAACACCGTGAAATTGGGGAGAAAAAAGGTGTAAAAACACAAATTATATATTTTTTGTATATATACTGTATAACATTTATAAAGCAAACCGTGCCATCTTGTTTGCTTAATATAAGGGTTGCGAAATGATTTATACTTTTACTTTTGATACTTAAGTATATTTAAAATCAAATACTTTTAGACTTTTACTCAAGTAGTATTTTACTGGAGGACTTTCACTTAAGTCATTTTCTATTAAGGTATCTATACTTTTACTCAAGTATGACAATTGGGTATTTTTGCCACCACTGAAAACAGTTAAGCGTTCATGAGTCTCAGATTTTCATAGATGGGTCATGATTTTTTGTGGCTTAAACCGTTACGAATTTACAGATGTTTTTGTGAGAATAATAACTGTTTTCGGGATCCGCCCTTCTCTCACAAACACCGCTCTAGCTCAGCCCCTGTTATAACCACACATACTAATGAAATCAATGGATGCAGAAGAAATAGATAGGCTGTAGCTCAAACACACAATGTTACAAAGGGGTTAGAAGTCCAAAACGTGCCAGCGTCATGGTGGGACTACCAAAGCGCCGGTAAACAAACAAGCGTTGACAGTACACCGAGCACAGATACCCAGCCGAGGTGCAGGGCGAGAGAGTGTGAAACGGATTGACTGCTCCTCAGCGGGGAATCAACAGGACACCTGCTGTGAGCATGATGTGCATTTAATCCAACAGTAATCAGTGACCTCTGAGATAAACGACTGGCACCAGTATTACAGCGAACCCCACTGCACAACGTCTGGCTAGCTCAGGCACACATTTGGGCACAATCAGAATGTGGACAGGATCAGGACAAAGGATGCATGTTAGCACCAGGTATAAACAGGGCTTTAGCATACATGGCAACCTTTGTCCTTTTTAGTCTTTATGGAGGAGGGAAAAAGCATTTGTAGGTAAAGAGAGGAGCTGGAGAAGGCTCAGTTGAGCAGACAGATGCGATGGGTTAAGGTACAACTACTCACAGTGAAGTTTAGGGGGTTGATGGGAATCTTGGAGGTTTTGATCGGAAGGCCACTCAGGTCCATTTGCTTCACTGTACTGAGAAGGGATGTCTTCACGAGGGGGTTATTTTCTGAAGGCAATAAAGAGAGGACATGGGACTGATTATGTGTATTTATTATGGATCCCCATTAGCTGCTGTCAAGGCAGCAACTACTCTTCCTGGGGTCTGGCAAAAATGAAGGCAGTTATGCTATTTTAAAAACATTACAATACATTCATTACAGAATTCACAACACACTAAGTGTGTGCCCTCAGGCCCCTACTCCACTACCACATATCTACAACACAAAATCCATGTGTACTTGTGTGTATAGTAAGTATGTTATCATGTGTGTGTATGCATGTGTCAGTGTCTATGTTTGTGTTGATTCACAGCCCCCCCTGTTCCATAAGGTCTATTTTTATCTGTTTTTTTAAATCTGATTCTGCTGCTTGCATCAGTTACCTGATGTGGAATAGAGTTCCATGTAGTCATGGCTCTATGTAGTACTGTGCTAGTCGTTTTAACAGAGCTCGGTGCTTTCAACATGTCAATAACTCTCACAAATACAAGTAGTGATGAAGTCAATATCTCCTCTACTTTGAGCCAGGAGAATTGACATGCATATTATTCATGTTTGCTGTTTGTGTACATCCAAGGACCAGTAGTGCTGCCCTGTTCTGAGCCAATTGCAATTTTCCTAAGTCCCTCTTTCTGGCACCTGGCCACACAGCTGAACAGTAGTCCAGATGCGACAAAACTAGAGCCTGTAGGACCTGCCTTGTTGATAGTGCTATTAAGAAGATAGAGTAGCGCTTTATTATGGACAGACATCTCCCCATCTTAGCTACTGTTGTATCAATATGTTTTGACCATGACAGTTTTCTACACAATGAAATGACACATATGGAATCATGTAGTAACCAAAAAAGTGTTAAACAAATCAAACTATATTTTAGATTCTTCAAAGTAGGCACCCTTTGCTTTGATGACAGCTTTGCACACGCTTGGCATTCTCTCAACCAGCTTCACCTGGAATGCTTTTCCAACAGTCTTGAAAGAGTTCCCACATATGCTGAGCACTTGTTGGCTGCTTTTCCTTTACTCTGCAGTCCAACTCATCCCAAACCATCACAAATGGGTTTGTGGAGGTGAGGTCATCTGATGCAGAACTTCATCACTCTCCTTCTTGGTCAAATAGCCCTTACACAGCCTGGAGGTGTGTGTTGGGTCATTGTCCTGTTGAAAAACAAATGATAGTCCCACTAAGCACAAACCAGATGGGATGGCGTATCGCTGCGGTAGCCATGCTGGTTAAGTGTGCCTTGAATTCTAAATAAATCACAGACAGTGTCACCAGCAAAGCACCCCCCACACCATTACGCCTCCTCTTCCATGCTTCACAGTGGGAACCACACATGCGGAGATCATCCGTTCACGTACTCTTACAAAGACACGGTGGTTGGAACTAAAAATCTCAAATTTGGACTCATCAGACCAAAGGACAGATTTCCTGGGGTCTAATGTCCATTGCTCGTGTTTCTTGGCCATAGCAAACCCTTTCTTCTTATTGGTGTCCTTTAGTAGTGGTTTCATTGCAGCAATTCAACAATGAAGGTCGGATTCATGTAGTCTCCTTTGAACAGTTGATGTTGAGATGTGTCTTTTACTTGAACTCTGTGAAGCATTTATTTGGGCTGCAATTTCTGAGGCTGGTAACTCTAATGAACGTATCCTCTGCAGCAGAGGTAACTCTGGGTCTTCCATTCCTGTGGAGGTCCTCATAAGAGCCAGTTTCATCATAGCACTTGATAGTTTTTGCGACTGCACTTGAAGAGACTTTCAAAGTTTTTTTCGTATTGACTGACCTTCGTGTCTTAAAGTAATTATGGACATGTCGTTTCTCCTTGCTTATTTGATCTGTTAATGCCATAATATGGACTTGGTCTTTTACCAAATAGGGCTATCTACTACTGTATACCACCCCAACCTTGACACAATACAACTGATTGGCTCAAACACATTAAGAAGGAAAGAAATTCAACAAATTAACAAATTAACAAGGCACACCTGTCAATTGAATTGCATTCCAGGTGACCACCTCATGAAACTGGTTGAGAGAATGCCAAGAGTGTGCAAAGTTGTCATCAAGGCAAGGGTGGCTACTTTGAAGAATCTCAAATATATAATATATTTGGATTCGTTTAACACTTTTTTGGTTACTACATGATTCCATATGTGTTATTTCATATCTTTGATGTCTTCACTACTATTCTACAACACAGAAAATAAAGGAAACCCCTGGAATGAGTAGGTGTGTCCAAGCATTTGACTGGTACTGTAAGTCAGTGTTAAACATTTCGTCATTGGTTAATCAGAGTTCCTCATACTGACATTGGCTGCGGCCTCAGGCCTCATTGGTGCCAATCTTGGAAAAGTAATTTCAATGTCTCCTCTCTCCTCTATTACAAATAGGAATAAACCAAATGGTACAGTTGCATGCAACCTTATAGCCATACCAACTTTATCAATATCAACCATCATTGAGTTGGAGACTCCATGTGACTTTAAAAATCATAAAGAACTTGGGTTGATGCATCTGAACGTTAGGAGCTTACTTCCTAAACTGGATCACATCAAGATCTGGGCTATGCAGACAAATCCGGACATTCTGGTATTGACTGAAACTTGGATATCTGTGGACATTCTGGACTCTGATATTAATATTGAGGATATTCATGTGTTCAGAGCCTAACAGACAGGGTATAGGTGGTTAAGTGGCCATTCTCATTCAAAATCATTTCTGTCTCTTTACTGAAATCCATTTCCCTTGTCAAAAAATTATTAGTCACTATCTTTAAAGTGGAGCTGACAGCGTTTTAACTACTTTGCAGATATGAAACAAAGAGACAATCATAATATCAGTCAAAAAATATAAAAATATCAAATTCCAAATTTCATAATGTTTTTCATGCTTTTCAAACGTTCGCTGCCTGCACCCACCCGCCCGACTAGCATCACCACCCTGGACGTTCCGACCTAGAATATGTGGACATCTATAAATACCTAGGTGTCTGGCTAGACTGTAAACTCTCCTTCCAGACTCATATTAAACATCTCCAATCCAAAATCAAATCAAGAATCGGCTTTCTATTTCGCAACAAAGCCTCCTTCACTCACGCCGCCAAACTCACCCTAGAAAAACTGACTATCCTACCGATCCTCGACTTCGGCGATGTCATCTACAAAATAGCTTCCAATACTCTACTCAGCAAACTAGATGCAATTTATTATAGTGCCATCCGTTTTGTTACTAAAACACCTTATACCACCCACCACTGCGACCTGTATGCTCTAGTCGGCTGGCCCTCGCTACATTTTCGTCGCCAGACCCACTGGCTCCAGGTCATCTATAAGTCCATGCTAGGTAAAGCTCCGCCTTATCTCAGTTCACTGGTCACGATATCAACACCCACCCGTAGCACGAGCTCCAGCAGGTATATCTCACTGATCATCCCAAAAGCCAACACCTCATTTGGCCGCCTTTCCTTCCAGTTCTCTGCTGCCTGTGACTGGAACGAATTGCAAAAATCGCTGAAGCTGGAGACTTTTATTTCCCTCACCAACTTTAAACATCTGCTATCTGAGCAGCTAACCGATCGCTGCAGCTGTACATAGTCCATCTGTAAACAGCCCACCCAATTTACCTACCTCATCCCCTTACTGTTTTTATTTATTTACTTTTCTGCTCTTTTGCACACCAGTATCTCTACTTGCTCATGATCATCTGATGATTTATCACTCCAGTGTTAATCTGCTAAATTGTAATTATTCGCTCCTATGGCCTATTTATTGCCTACCTCATGCCTTTTGCACACAATGTATATAGACTCATTTTGTTTTTTCCTACTGTGTTATTGACTTGTTTATTGTTTACTCCATGTGTAACTCTGTGTTGTTGTCTGTTCACACTGCTATGCTTTGTCTTGGCCAGGTCGCAGTTGTAAATGAGAACTTGTTCTCAACTAGCCTACCTGTTTTTTAAATAAAGGTGAAATAAATAAAATAAAATAAAAATAAGAGGTTTTAAAAATAGGTTGTATGTGACCTAACATTCCATGACGTACACTAAGGCATTGTCGGCAGAATAGATGAATACAGTTCAATGCATGATTAATATAATTCACCAATACATTTCTTGGTATTCCAAAAAATATTGCTATCAGGTTGTAAATCATAGCTGGCCTGGTACATTCGTTTCAGTTTCAAACACTCAATATTTTGGACAAAAACAGACAAATGTACAGTAAATAAGGCTGAGAATGTCAATACAATCAAACTAGCAAGGGCAATGATCACATGTCAGTCATAATGTAGCTAATCAGCACGCGTATCTATTTATGTAGCAAGCTAAAAACACGGAGCCTAACATTAGCTAGCTATCTAGCTGCTAGGAGGATCATGTCATGTCATTGGAGGAGTGGGTGAGTTACTGACTTTTTCCCCTCATTGTTTTTCGGTGGCTATACACAGCTAGAGATGCAGATGTTAATTGGTTAGCTAGCAAGAACTTGAATGACTTATCCAGATAGCATATCTCTTGCGTTCACAAATTCGCTCTGGCTATCTACTCGGATTTCAGAGCACTCTCGTCTGAGTGTGCCAGAGAAATAACTTATACATTTACGAACACGCAACATCCGCTGAATATGAACGTGTCAGTAAACACAGGCAAAAAAAGTAATGAACACTCTAACAGTTGGTAGAGCATGCCACTTGCAACACCAGGGTTATGGGTTCAATTCCCACGGGGGACCCGTACGAGGAAGTACGAAAATGTATGCTCTGAATAAGAGCATCTGCTAAATGACCAATTTTTTAGCCTGGCTAACCAGCTCTGCTAGGGCGAGTAAAATGGTCAGAGTGAGGTGTTCTCTCATTCGTGTCTGGAAGTAACTAGCTGGTCAGTTAGCTTGGCTGCTTGGTTGCATGCAAGCTGCAGAAGGATGAGTAGGCTACAATTCCCCATTGTTTATCAGTGCAATTTTGACAGCCAACTAGCTGGAAAAGTTTGAGAGGTTTTATCTAATGTTCATTCGTTAGATTTTAGCTCATCTTACTCTGGCTAGCATTAGTTGTTGATCTTGTTGATGTGCATACAGGGAAATACCTTTTTATGGTTGTATGGTCAGTAGGACTTTAAAGTTCCCAAATGTAAGAGGACTCCCGTGGTATTGTGGCTTTTGGCGAATGCGTTCGAATGATCTAAAGTCGCGCAACTGTCTGTAAAATCAGTCAAGTTCAAAGTGAATGATGGCAGGCCTGTGTGGCAAATGGCTTGCTTGCAAAAAAGCCTACTTTAGTTCTGGTTGGCTATGGTGCACTGGTCTGCATAGACTCCGGTAATGGATGAGACAGATGTTTTTATTAGGTTTTATTTACTGCAGTGTCTATTAATTGTCCAAAATTCACAGCCGCTTTCCCACTTCATACTGCGATAGAATTTTCACAAATGCATTACTATATGTAAAACCCAAACATTCTAAGAATTTCTGAAAACGTGAAAATTAACATATCTAAGTACTCGCTTGTCAGAAAATGATCAAAAAGTGTCATATTCTTCTTGGGGGTGTATATGAACAGATTTTAGGGGTTTTATACTGCAAAAATGCTGTCACTTCTACTTTAAGGCTTTGTCTGGGAAAAAATGTATTCATAACGGTTATAGGGGTCTTACCATCCTCCCTCGGCTAGCCTTTGTGTACGAGGAATTCACTAAACTCAGCAAAAAAAGAAGTGTCCCTTTTCCAGGACCCTGTCTTTCAGAATAATTAGTAAAAATCTGAAAAACTTCACAGCTCTTCATTGTAAAGGGTTTAACTTCTTATGGCTGCAGGGGCAGTATTGAGTAGCTTGAATGAAAGGTGCACAGAGGTGCCCAGAGTAAACGGCCTGCTCCTCAGTCATAGTTGCTAATATATGCATAGTATTATTAGTATTGGATAGAAAACACTCTGAAGTTTCTAAAACTGTTTGAATTATGTCTGTGAATATAACAGAACTCATATGGCAGGAAAAAAACTGAGACGTTCCACTCCCTGTTTGGATTTATTCTGAGGCTGCTAGATTTTCAACCAAGCTCCCAATGAAATTACAGCGAGATATGGATGAGTTTTCACTTCCTACAGCTTCCACTGGATGTCAACAGTCAATAGAACTTTGTCTGATGACTCTAATGTGAAGGGGGGCCGAAGGAGACAGGAATGAGTAATCACTGCCATGAGGTGACCACGCACTGAACACGAGCATTCACGTGAGAGGCAGCTCCGTTCCATCTCTCAACTGAAGTCAATGTAATTCTCCGTTTGGAACGTTATTCAAGATGTATGTTAACAACGTTCTTAAGATTGATTCAATACATCGTTTGACATGTTTCTACTGACTGTTACGGAACTTTTGGACATTTCATCACGTTATAGTGGACGCGCTTTGTGACTTTGGAATTGTTTACCAAACGCGCTAACCAAAGTAGCTAATTGGACATAAATAACGGACATTATCGAACAAATCAAGCATTTATTGTGGACCTGGGATTCCTAGGACTGCATTCTGATGAAGTTTATCAAAGGTAAGGAAACATTTATCATGTATTTTCTGGTTTCTGTTGACTCCAACATGGCGGCTAATTTGGCTATTGTTCTGAGCACCGTCTCAGATTATTGCATGGTTTGCTTTTTCTGTAATTAAAAAAAAAAATCTGACACAGCGGTTGCATTAAGGAGAGGTATATCTATAATTCCATGTGTATAACACTTAACGTGTTAAGTCACGAGTCATCACAAATATGATGACTTGCAACTCGACTTTGACTTTAACACCAATGACTCGTGACTTAACTTGGACTTGAGACTTTTGACTCGACCTGACTTGATACCCTCCCCAAGCCCAAATATTAAAAATTATGCTATTTAAAAAAGTGTGCGCTACAACTGGCTAGGTAGTTGGTAGCCTAAATCCTGCCTGATATTACTGCAGGATCGGTACATCCGAACATCACACCTGCGGGACAGTTACAGGATGGCAAAAACAACTGCCCGAGTTACACCAGGAACGCACAATCCCTCCATCAGTGCTCAGACTGTCCGCAACAGGCTGAGAGAGGCTGGGCTGAGGGCTGTAGGCCTGTTGTAAGGCAGGTCCTCACCAGACATCACCGGTAACAGCATCGCCTATGGGCACAAACCCACCGTCGCTGGACCAGACAGGACTGGCAAAAAGTGCTCTTTACTGATGAGTCGCGGTTTTGTCTCACCAGGGGTGATGGTCGGATTCGCGTTTATCGTCGAAGGAATGAGCGTTACACCGAGGCCTGTACTCTGGAGCGAGATCGATTTGGAGGTGGAGGATCCGTCATGGTCTGGGGCGGTGTGTCACAGCATCATTGGACTGAGCTTGTTGTCATTGCAAGCAATCTCAACGCTGTGCGTTACAGGGAAGACATCCTCCTCCCTCATGTGGTACCCTTCCTGCAGGCTCATCCTGACATGACCCTCCAGCATGACAATGCCACCAGCCATACTGCACGTTCTGTGCGTGATTTCCTGCAAGACAGAAATGTCAGTGTTCTGCCATGGCTAGCGAAGAGCCCGGATCTCAATCCCATTGAGCACGCCTGGGACCTGTTGGATCGGAGGGTGAGGGCTAGGGCTATTCCCCTCAGAAATGTCCAGGAACTTGCAGGTGCCTTGGTGGAAGAGTGGGGTAACATCTCACAGCAAGAACTGGCAAATCTGGTGCAGTCCATGAGGAGGAGATGCACTGCAGTACTTAATGCAGCTGGTGGCCACACCAGATACCAGAGTTGTGGACTCGAGTCACATGACTTGGACTCGAGTCACAAATATGATGACTTGCAACTCGACTTTGACTTTAACACCAATGACTCGTGACTTAACTTGGACTTGAGACTTTTGACTCGACCTGACTTGATACCCTCCCCAAGCCCAAATATTAAAAATTATGCTATTTAAAAAAGTGTGCGCTACAACTGGCTAGGTAGTTGGTAGCCTAAATCCTGCCTGATATTACTGCTGTTCCTAAAACCATTGACATACGTTAGCCTACTGTAACCACACACAGAGAGTGTGCGTGTGTGTGTTAAGGTTGGGCGATTGTGTACAAGCCTACATCGCCCGATTGCGCCCCATAGTGATTCTCAATAGTCGATCACTATTGGGGGGGGGGGGGGGGTCTTTCAAATGGCTACCCATGTATTTCCATGGAAATATAACGTTTATTTTGAAAGTAAGAAATACAGAGATATTTTTAAAAGCATTCATGATTTGCGTTAATGTAATATACTAACTATTACTTAAATAGGAAATGGTATTACATTTGGTGAAGAGCACATTATGACTTGTTTAGGACTCGAAACTCAAAGTTCAGAACTTGAGACTTGACTTGATACTTGAGACTTGACTCGGACCTGCCTGTCCTGACTTGGGACTTGACTTGGGACTTGATTGCTAAGACTTGAGACTTACTTGTGACTTGTGAAACAATGACTTGGTCCCACCTCTGCCAGATACAGACTGTTACTTTTGATTTTGAACCCCCCCCCTTTGTTCAGGGACACATTCTTCAATTTCTGTTAGTCACATGTCTGTGGAACTTGTTCAGTTTTTGTCTCAGCTGTTGAATCTTGTTATGTTCATATAAATAAACGCAGTTGACAGTGAGAGGACGTTTTTACTAAATCAGAAGTTATTATCCTGGGTGACCTAAATTATGATTGGGAAATGCAGGCTTCAGACAATCTAAAAGACGTGTAATGACCTAAACCTAACCCAGCTGGTGACTAAGCCCACACGGCTCAACCCTAAAGATCCCTCAAAGTCAACTCTGATTGATCTGAGTCATTAATAAAATAAATTATGCTTGGGTCAAGGCTAGGAACACAGGCTTAGGACGGGACTGGTAAGCTTTTAAGCAACTGAGGAATCATTGTGTAAGACAAATCAGAAAGGCTAAATATGACTATTATGTAACCGCTCTTTCGTATTGTAATGGGAACCCTGAAAAACTGTCAAATCACTGCAGGTTTCTACTTCCTCCTCTCTGCCACAACAAATGAATTCAGACACTGGCCTCATTCTGGAAAAAAATGCCATCATTGATGCATTTAATAATTTTATTTCAGCAGGCTCTCTTTGAAAGAACTGCTAAGTCTATTCACAATGATACTGGGCTGGATGCTGATATAGGAAACTTGCTGAATGATCAGAGAAATGATAGTCAAAGCTTTTTTGGGGGGGATATTTACAGAAAAATAAGTCCTGGTGTCACGTTCCTGACCTGTTTTCTTTTGTCTTGTATCTTTTAGTTGGTCAGGGCGTGAGTTGGGTGGGTTTGTCTATGTGTGATTTTCTATGTTGGGATGTTTGTGTTCGGCCGGGTATGATTCTCAATCAGAGGCAGCTGTCAATCGTTGTCCCTGATTGAGAATCATACTTAGGCAGCCTGGGTTTCACGTGTGTGTTGTGGGTGTTTGTTGCCGTGTTTGTATTCGTGCCACACGGGACTGTTGTCGGTTGTTTCATTTTGTTATTTTGTTTCATGTTAGTGTTCAGTTTCGATTTAATAAATATAATGAGCACTACCCACTCTGCGTGTTGGTCCGATCCATGCTCCTCCTCGTCTGAGGAGGAGAACGACTATGACGACCGTTACACCTGGATGCTTTGCTAGCAATAGACAACAAGAAATCAACAGAGAACAACCAATTGGATCCGGTCTGATTAAGTGTGCATCGTGGTTGGCTCAATAACCCATATATTTAATTTAACATTGTTATCAGGAAATATTCCCAAATTATGGAAATCAGCTCTTGTGCTGCCACTCCATAAGGGCGGGGATAGTATTGATCATTATCGCCCCATTTCAAGGCTTTCTTGTCCAGTTAAGATTGAGTCCTTGGTAAATATTCAACTTTGCTCTTTTATATCTGAGAAATGCATTTTGAATGTAAACCAATCAGGGTTTTGGCCTGGGCATAGCACTATTATAGCAATCACTTTAGTTATTAATGATCTTGTCAGTGCTTTAAGACACTAAAATAAAAGTGCTGCTTTGTTTGTGGGCCTGTCAAAAGCTTTTGATATTGTTGAATATTTTGATTGAATCAGTATTTTTTATCGTGAAACAAACAAGAAATAACACACAAAAACTGAAAACTTGAGCGTGCAATACTTTGTAGAGCCACCTTTAACAGCAATTACAGCTGCAAGTCTCTTGGGGTATGTCTCTATAAGCTTGGCACATCTAGCCACTGGGATTTTTGCCCATTCTTCAAGGAAAAACGGCTCCAGCTCCTTCAAGTTGGATGGGTTCCGCTGGTGTACAGCAATCTTTAAGTCATACTACAGATTCTCAATTGGATTGTGGTCTAGGATTTGACTAGGCCATTCCAAGACATTTAAAAGTTTCCGCTTAAAACTTCTTATGGCTGCAAGCCCGAAGCCGGGCACAATATGACAACAGCCACTTCAAGTGCAGGGCGCGAAATTCAAAATATATTTTTTTTAAATATTTAACTTTCACACATTAACAAGTCCAATACAGCATTTGAAAGATAAACATCTTGTGAATCCAGCCAACATGTCCGATTTTTAAAATGTTTTACAGCGAAAACACCACGTATATTTATGTTAGCTCACCACCAAATACAAATAAGGACAGACATTTTTCACAGCACAGGTAGCATGCACAAAGCCAACCTAACTAACCAAGAACCAACCAAACTAACCAAGAAACAACTTCATCAGATGACAGTCTTATAACATGTTATTCAATAAATCGATGTTTTGTTCGAAAAATGTGCATATTTGAGCTATAAATCAGTTTTACATTGCAGCTACCATCACAGCTACCGTCAGAAATGGCACCGAAGCAGCCAGAGTAATTACAGACACCAACGTCAAATACCTAAATACTCATCATAAAACATTTCTGAAAAATACATGGTGTACAGCAAATGAAAGACAGGCATCTTGTGATTCCAGCCAATATTTCCGATTTCTTAACCTCTAACGCCTACCAAACCCGGATCCGGGATCCCCCCCATCACAAAAGCTGACTAGCATAGCCTAGCCTAAAGCCACAGGGATATCATATAATAAAATGTTCATGAAATCACAAGTCCAAGACACCAAATGAAAGATACAGATCTTGTGAATAAAGCCATCATTTCTGATTTTTAAAATGTTTTACAGGGAAGACACAATATGTAAATCTATTAGCTAACCACGTTAGCAAAAGACAACTTTTTTTTACTCCACCATTTTCTTACTGCATCAGTAGCTATCACAAATTCGGCCAAATAAAGATATAAATAGCCACTAACCAAGAAACAACCTTATCAGATGACAGTCTGATAACATATTTATTGTATAGTATATGTTTTGTTAGAAAAATGTGCATATTTCAGGTATAAATCATAGTTTACCATTGCAGCCACCATCACAAATCTCCCCAAAGCGACTAGAATTACTACAGAGAGCAACGTGTATTACCTATTTACTCATCATAAAACATTTCTTAAAAATACACAGCGCACAGCAATGGAAAGACACAGATCTTGTGAATTCAGACAATATTTCAGATTTTCTAAGTGTTTTACAGCGAAAACACAATAAATCGTTATATTAGCATACCACATGTGCAAACATTACCCCAGCATTGATTCAAGGCAAAGAGAGCGATAACGTTATCACCACCAAAATATATAAATTTTTTCACTAACCTTCTCAGAATTCTTCAGATGACACTCCTGTAACATCATATTACAACATACATATAGAGTTTGTTCGAAAATGTGCATATTTAGCCACAAAAATCGTGGTTATACAATGAGAAAAGTAGCCAAGCTGGACAGAAAATGTCGGTCGCCATTTTGGAGAGTCACCTAGTCTAATCAATAAATAATCATAAACTTGGCTAAAAAATACAGGGTGGACAGCAATTGAAAGACAAATTAGTTCTTAATGCAATCGCTGAATTACATTTTTAAAATTAACCTTACTGCGCAATACTGGGTGCAATACATGGTGCGATAGCGCAACGCTACACAGGAAAAAATGGCGTCTTATACATTTTACTTTTTCAACAGAACAACGAATTATCAGCATAAATAGTACTTACTATTAGCTGAACTCCCATCAGAATCTTGGGAAAGGTGTCCGTTGGCCAAAAGAATCGTTGCTGGGTTGGAGAATGTTTCCTTCGACGTTGCAATTAGCAGTACAGAATGGCATTCGAGAGAGAGATACCCAACTTCCTACAACGCCATAAAATGAAATGCCCGAAAATCGCAATATACTGACATAAACTGATATAAATCGGTTTAAAATAACAAGATTATGATGTCTTTAAAGCCTATATCGAATAAAAACATGACCGGAACCATCTAAGTAGCTAAAACCAGAGCTTCTACGAGGACATGGCAAGCTCCTCTTCGCGCGCAGTTGAAGATCCAAAAGAGCGTACACTGTGGTTCCAAACCATTTATAACCTCTGGGAACTACGTAGAGACTCCATTTCAACTCTCCCTATTCGCTAACAACCAGGGGAAGGCGTATGCAGTGCATCCCAACCAATAGAAGACAGGCAAAGTTAAAGACAGGTCTCAGAGCAGATGAGAAAATTTGCCATTCTCACACAGACATAGGAAAAGTGCTCTAAGTCCAGTTCTCTTTCACTTACAGACATAATTCAAACGGTTTTAGAAACTAGAGAGTGTTTTCTATCCAATAGTAATAATAATATGCATATTGTACGAGCAAGAATTGAGTACGAGGCAGTTTAATTTGGAGACCAATTTGTGCTATGTCGAAATGGCACCCCCCTAGTGGCAAGAAGTTTTAAGTGTTTTACAGCGAAAACACAATATAGCATTATATTAGCTTACCACAATAGCCAGAAACACAAGCCATTCCCCAGCAGCAAAAGTTAGCGATCGTAACAAACCAGCAAAAGATATATAATTTTTGACTAACCTTGATCAGCTTCATCAGATTGTCCTATAACATCAGGTTATACATACACTTATGTTTTGTTCGAAAATGTGCATATTTAGAGCTGAAATCAGTGGTTATACATTGTGCTAACGTAGCATCTTTTTCCCACAACGTCCGGATATTTTTCTGGCACTCACATATTCTGACCAAATAAGTATTCATAAACATAACTAAAAAATACATGTTGTATAGGAAATGATAGATACACTAGTTCTTAATGCAATCGCCGTGTTAGACTTCTAAAAATAACTTCATTACAATATGCAGTTTACGTTATGGCGAGAGCGTGCCCAAAACCTGGCCGCAACCTACTAGTACAACATGTTCGACAGATATATGAAATAACATCATAAAATGGGTCCTACTTTTGATGATCTTTCATCAGAATGTTGTACAAGGGGTCCTTTGTCGGGAACAATCGTTGTTTGGATTTAGAATGTCCTCTTCTCCAGTCAATTAGCACGGAAAGCTAGCAAAGTGGCGCTAAGCTCTCCTTCGTGAACAAACGCAGACAACGCAACACGCCTAACGTCCCGAAAAAATTTCAATAATCTAATGAAACTATATTGAAAAAACATACTTTACGATGATATTGTCACATGTATCAAATAAAATCAAAGCCGGAGATATTAGTCGTCTATAACGACAGCTGTACAGAAGGCAAAACCAGGTCCCTTCGCGCTCTCTCCAGAAAACAGGAAACTGGTGACACGTCATACAAAGAGCATTTATTCGAGCCCAGATCAAGTTATACACTCAATTTCTTCTCTCACTGCCTGTCGACATCTAGTGGAAGACGTATGAAGTGCATCTATACTGATATATATGAAGCCCTTTTATAGGCAGGCCCTAGAACAGTGCATCGATTTCAGATTTTCCACTTCCTATCAGGAAGTTTGCTGCAAAATGAGTTCTGTTTTACTCACAGATATAATTCAAACGGTTTTAGAAACTAGGGAGTGTTTTCTATCCAATAGTAATAATAATATGCATATTGTACGAGCAAGAATTGAGTACGAGGCCGTTTGAAATGGGCACCTTTTATCCGGCTACTCAATACTGCCCCTGCAGCCCAAACAGGTTAAACCACTCGAGTGTTGCTTTAGCAGTATGCTTAGGGTCATTGTCCTGCTGGAAGGTGAACTTCCGTCCCAGTCTCAAATCTCTGAAAGACTGAAACAGGTTTCCTTCAGGAATTTCCCTATATTTAGTGCATCCATCATTTCTTCAATTCTTACCACTTTCCCAGTCCCTGCCGATGAAAAACTTCCCCACAGCATGATGCTGCCACCACCATGCTTCACTGTGAGGATGATGTTCTCGGGGTGATGAGAGGTGTTGGGTTTGCACCATACATAGCGTTTTCCTTGATTGCCAAAAAGCTCAATTTTAGTCTCATCTGACCAGAGTACCTTCTTCCATATGTTTGGGGAGTCTCCCACATGCCTTTTGGCGAACACCAAACGTGTTTGCTTATTCTTTACTTTAAGCAATGGCTTTTTTCTGGCCACTCTCCCGTAAAGCCCAGCTCTGTGGAGTGTACAGCTTAAGGTGGTCCTATGGACAGATACTCCAATCTCCGCTGTGGAGCTTTGCAGCTCCTCCAGAGTTAACTTTGGTCTCTTCCGTGAGTTTTGGTTGGCGGTTTGTTGTGGTGCCATATTCTTTCAATTTTTTAATAATGGATTTAATGGTGCTCTGTGGGATTTTCAAAGTTTCGGATAAGTTTTTATAACCCAAGTCTGATCTGTACTTCTCCTCAACTTTGTCCCTAACCTGTTTGGAGAGCTCCTTGGTCTTCATGGTGCCGCTTGCTTGGTGGTGCCCCTTGCTTAGTGGTGTTGCAGACTCTGGGGCCTTTCAGAACAGGTGTAAATATACTGAGATCATGTGACACTTAGATTGCACACAGGTGGACTTTATTTAACTAATAATGTGACTTCTGAAGGTAGTTGGTTGCACCAGATCTTATTTAGGGGCTTCATAGCAAAGGGATGAATACATATGCACGCAACACTTACATTTTTTTAAACAAGTAATTTTTTTTCATGTCACTTCACCAATTTGGACTATTTTGTGTATGTCCATTACATGAATTCCAAATAAAAATATATTTATATTACATGTTGTAATGCAACAAAATAGGAAAAACGCCAAGTGGGATGAATACTTTTGCAAAGCACTGTATATACTGTATTCTTTACTATCTATTGCATCTTAGCCTATGCCGCTCTGACATTGCTCATCCGTATATTTTATTCCATTCCTTTAACTTAGATTTGTGTGTATTTGGTATTTGTTGTGGAATTGTTAGATATTACTTGTTAGATATTGCTGCACTGTCGGAACTAGAAGCACAAGCATTTTGCTACACTCGCAATAACATCTGCTAACCATGTATGTGACCAATAAAATTTGATTTTGATTCATCCCCTGTGTATTTATACCTGCGTTTTCTGTTTGTCTGTTGCCAGTACGTCTTGTAATGTCAGGTCGTCCCAGTGTGTTTCCTGTTTTCCCTGCTCTCTAGTTTTTTGTTTCTAGCTTTTCCGGTTCTGACCTTTCTGCCTGCCCTGACCCTGAGCCTGCTTGCCGTCCAGTACCTGTCGGACTCTGATCTGGTCACGAACCTCTGCCTCTTCGATCCTGCCCTTTGCCTGCTCCCTGTGTTATAATGAATGATCTGAGAACTGAACCATCCGCCTCCTGTGTCTGCATCTGAGTCTTATCCTAAGTCCTGATAGGTTTATCTGTAAACAAAAAAAGACCTAGTGTAAAAGATAGGACTTAAATGTTAGTCACTCGTACCCAAAAGTTCAGGCTCCTCCTCATCGTCTCCCCATTCCTCCAGGTTTTTTGGTGCAAATTGCATCAGACTTTGGACCACGTGTGTGCCCACCAGTACCAGCCTGCCGAACGCCCGCTGCTCCATCACAAAGATGGTGAGAGGAGGGTGAAGGTACGTCAGCTCTGGAAGGTCCTATAGGGGGATAAAACAAAAAACTGGAGATCAGGGATGCACAACTCTAGTTGGGGGCTCCCGAGTGGCGCAGCGGTCTAAGTCACTGCATCTCAGTGCTAGAGGCGTCACTACAGACTCTGGTTCGATTCCAGGCTGTATCACAACCGGCCGGGATTGGGAGTCCCATATAGGGCGGTGCACAATTGGCCCAGCGCCGTTCGGTTAGGGTTTGGACGTCATTGTCAATAAGAATTTGTTCTTAACTGACTTACCTAGTTAAATAAAGGTCCAAAAGAAAATTGTCCCTTGAGGGCCACAGTTCTGTTTGTCATTTGTCTATGAGATTAATTGATCAATTAGTGTCATTGATCGGTATAATTTGGTCTCTGATTAAAAGACGCCAGATGGGGACAAAAACCAGCATTCAAGCTGATCATTAAGCATCAGACTTTTGCACTCTTACACTAAATGAATGGCTGGACTAAAGGCAGCAAATGTGTCCAACCCCACTTGAAGTAATCCTTCTGGTCAATTGTAGCTTGTACTACAAGTACTCATGTTAATAATTCACAAATAAAACCTGGAGCTACAGTTCAATATTAAACACAGTGGGCCAGTTTTGGCAGTGGAAAATAAGTACTTACCACATCAAAGTGTTTGACAACCTCTTTGAAGTTGGGAAGGACTTTGTAGCTCTCGATTTCCTCTGACTCGATCCTTTGTCCCGCACACTCCATTCTCACTTGAGGCCTCTCCACTTCAAACAGGTTGACCCTCTTCAGGTCTCGCACACCCCAGTACAGCACCTGAACACAATCAATCAAATGTATTTATAAAGCCCTTCTTACATCAGCTGATGTCACAACTGTACAGAAACCCAGCCTAAAACCCCAAACAGCAAACAATGCAGGTGTTGAAGCACGGTGGCTAGGAAAAACTCCCTAGAAAGGCCAGAACCTAGGAAGAAACCTAGAGAGGAACCAGGCTATGAGGGGTGGCCAGTCCTCTTCTGGCTGTGCCGGGTGGAGATTATAACAGAATATGGCCAAGAGGTTCAAATGGACACAAGCATCACAGTGGTTTCAACTGACACTCAACACACCATAGCACTGAGGCAGCAGCATCACATGATAGGAAACACACTCAACATACTGTAGTACAGCAGCCATCAAAAGGTATTGTGTCCCACATCACATTGTTCAGTGATATAGCTCAGTTGGTGAGTGTTGCGCTAGCAACAGGAATGTTTTGGGTTCATATCCCACAGGGATCACATACACATAATACTGTATGCACTTACTGTACTGTATAAGTCACTTTGGATAAAAAGCTTTTATAAAGTGACATATTATAATGTCATACACATTTTATAGAGGAAAGGTTTTCACCTACTTCTATACGAAATTTCTTCAGTACAGGCCTAACCCCATCTGGGATGATGTAATACTTCTCCTCCTTTAGATACTCAGGCTCCCTGGGGTCCACATCAGCAGGTAGTGATGGCTGGGTAGATAGAGAGGAGAAATAAAGTCAGAAAGAGTATACTTTCCCAACCACAGCAGCAATGCTACCTTCGTGGGGCCTATATCCATCTAAATTATTCATTTATTTACCACACCATAAGTGTAAACATAGTGGATTAATAACGTATAAGATAGTATTTCTTTGTCTCTATTTGCTTTGACATTCCAATCTCTCTCTCTCCATCTCCCCCTGTCCAGTTTCACTCACTCATTCACTCACTATGTTGTTTTCCTGATAAAGCAGGGCTTCTGACCTTGCTATTTCCATAAGAAATGAATGCTTTAAGTGTCTGACCTCTCCAAAGCTTGAGTAGTCCAGCTCTATCAGCTCAAAGGCCGCCAGGAGCTCCCCCGCGGAGGTTTTGCCTCGGCTGATGTCAAAGAACTTCAGCATGGGCTTCTTATATGGCTCCTCCACAAACTTCAGCTCCGGCTCAGCGAACGCTCGGCCGAGGGGCTCGGGACTCCCCTGTGACATCGTTAACACAGAGAAATACATGAGACCTGGGTGAAGTGCCTGATGACCACCTGTGTATGCATGTTTTCAACTGATAGTTATTTTTAAGGGATTTTATTGACAAACTGTTATCCTAACTGTTATATTAGGATAACTTATTTGGCATCATGATGTCCTGTCATTTTAGGGTCAGCAAATGTCCTTGTATATGTGAAAGATGTAACAGGGTAGAACTGCTGAATTTTCTTGAACCCATAGAGATCCTATTCTAATTCCTAATTGTATGCTTGAACCTGTCTCTTGGCCTGTTGGTTACCAGGTGTGCCTCGTTGTAGTTAAGAACGTGGCCCAAGGTATAAATGTTTGTCCGTTTCATTCATTTAGGGGATCCCCTTACTATTTGCAGGCTGGCGTGCCTTGGGAGGACGAGTGCGGCGACTGTGGCCTACACCTGGGGGTTATCAAACTTTTTGAGTCCTTTTGTGATCACAAATTCATCAGAGACCCCTCAGTCATAATCAGTACACAACTCAAGTGAGATAAAAATAGCATACAAGATGTTTTACTATGACTTCGGCAGAGCATGGCCAGACAAATCAAGTCTCGGGCCCTGGAAAGAAACATTTTAAAGACCCACCTCTTGATATCAGAGAGAACATTTGTGCAGTTTTCAAGCTAATTTCCTGCAATTCTACACATTTTGTCAGGGGGTAGAGATTTTTTGTTGTTGCAACTTTAAAGCTAATACCCTGTAATTCTACACCTTTTTCCATGAGGCAAAGAGAAAGAATTGCAGTTTTAAAGCTTCAATTACAATTATTATGTGTTTTTTTTTTTAAAACAGTACTGTGGAAAGCAATATCCCTGTGAGCCTCCAAGGCCCATGTTGCCCAGGGTTAAGAACATAAATTGTATATTAAGATTACATTATTCCATGGATACATTTGTTTAATCTGTTAGTAATATTCATTAAAAAAAGTATATATATATATATACTGAGTATACAAAACATTAAGAACACCTGCTCGTTCCATTACATAGACTGACCAGGTGAATCCAGTTGCAAGTTTATGATCCTTTATTGATTTCACTTGTTAAATCCACTTCAATCAGTATAGATGAAGGGGAGGAGACAGGTTAAAGAATGATTTTTAAGCCTTGAGACAATTGAGACATGGAATGGTGTGCAATTAGAGGGTGAATGGGCTAAAATAACACATCCTAGATCTGAATGAATGAAATATTCTTATTAAATACTTTTTTCTTTACATAGTTGAATGTGCTGACAACAAAATCACACAAAAATTATCAATGGAAATCAAATTTATCAACCCATGGAGGTCTGGATTTGGAGTCACACTCAAAATTAAAGTGGAAAACCACACTACAGGCTGATCCAACTTTGATGTAATGTCCTTAAAACAAGTCAAAATGAGGCTCAGTAGTGTGTGTGGCCTCCACGTGCCTGTATGACCTCCCTATAATGCCTGGGCATGCTCCTGATGAGGTGGCGGATGGTCTCCTGAGGGATCTCCTCCCAGACCTGGACTAAAGCATCCGCCAACTCCTGGACAGTCTGTGGTGCAACGTGGCGTTGGTGGATGGAGCGAGACATGATGTCCCAGATGTGCTCAATTGGATTCAGGTCTGGGGAATGGGCGGGCCAGTCCATAGCATCAATGCCTTCCTCTTGCAGGAACTGCTGACACACTCCAGCCAGAGGTCTAGCATTGTCTTGCATTAGGAGGAACCCAGGGCCAACCGCACCAGCATATGGTCTCACAAGGGGTCTGAGGATCTCATCTCGGTAACTAATGGCAGTCAGGCTACCTCTGGCGAGCCCATGGAGGGCTGTGCGGCCCCCCAAAGAAATGCCACCCCACACCATGACTGACCCACCGCCAAACCGGTCATGCTGGAGGATGTTGCAGGCAGCAGAACGTTCTCCACGGCGTCTCCAGACTGTCACGTCTGTCACATGTGCTCAGTGTGAACCTGCTTTCATCTGTGAAGAGCACAGGGCGCCAGTGGCAAATTTGCCAATCTTGGTGTTCTCTGGCAAATGCCAAACGTCCTGCACGGTGTTGGGCTGTAAGCACAAACCTGTGGACGTCGGGCCCTCATACCACCCTCATGGAGTCTGTTTCTGAGTCTGTTTCTGACCGTTTGAGCAGACACATGCACATTTGTGGCCTGCTGGAGGTCATTTTGCAGGGCTCTGGCAGTGCTCCTTCTGCTCCTCCTTGCACAAAGGCGGAGGTAGCGGTCCTGCTGCTGGGTTGTTGCCCTCCTACGGCCTCCTCCACGTCTCCTGATGTACTGGCCTGTCTCCTGGTAGCGCCTCCATGCTCTGGACACTACGCTGACAGACACAGCAAACCTTCTTGCCACAGCTCGCATTGATGTGCCATCCTGGATGAACTGCATTACCTGAGCCACTTGTGTGGGTTGTAGACTCCGACTCATGCTACCACTAGAGTGAAAGCACCGCCAGCATTCAAAAGTGACCAAAACATCAGCCAGGAAGCATAGGAACTGAGAAGTGGTCTGTGGTCACCACCTGCAGAACCACTCCTTTATTGGGGGTGTCTTGCTAATTGCCTATAATTTCCACCTGTTGTCTATTCCATTTTACACAACAGCATGTGAAATTTATTGTCAATCAGTGTTGCTTCCATGTTCTGACAAATTGAGGCTGTTCTGAGAGCAAAAGGGGGGGGGGTGTTCCTAATGTTTTTGTATACTCAGTGTATATTGAGATCTGGCCACGGACCCCTTGCAGTACATTGTACACGGACCCCACTTTGAGAACCTCTGGCCTAGACCAAATCTATGATGAGAATGAATCGTGATTATGTTTATGGCACACCTCCCTAGGTATGTTGTGTTTCATTATTGTTGAGCCAGAAACCATAGTGTTTATTGAAACGTTCTGATATTGAACACTTGAATAAGTTACTTATTGAATACCTGTCTGTGATGAAGTTGATTTGTGATAACAAACTGTAACCTGTTGAACCCAAAGCTATGGTAGTTACTGACTGAGAGAGAACAAGTTCTCCTTGAGTTGCTCCAGTTTCTATGAATAAAACATGTATTTTTGTATCATATCTGACTGGTTATTCCAACGCTTCCCTCCCTGTGTGAAAGATAACCTGTGTGGTAGAATAGTCCAGAGAACCTCCCACCTCGTGTAAAAAAAAAAAAGGTGGCATAGTATTGGCTTCAGGAACAGTAAAACATCAGACACACCGGTAAGAATGTCAAATGTTTGCCTGCCGACAATACTTAGCACTTCTGAACAGAATTTATTTTGTGTTCACACAGCAAAGACCTTGGAGGTTGTCAGCCTTGTTAAAATACTCCAAACCAGATGGTGGCAGTAGCGTTGTTTGGCAATGCATATTTGTCTGTATTGCTTATGGTCTAGAGCACGTGTCAAACTCATTCGACAGAGGGCTGAGTGTTTTCACTCCTCCCTTGTACTTGATTGATAAATGAAGGTCACTAATTAGTAAGGAACTCCCCTCACCTGAATGTCTAGGTCTTAATTGAAAGGGAAAAAACTCAAAGCCGCAGACACTTGGCCCTCCATGTAATGAGTTGGACACCCCTGGTCTAGAGATTCCAAGCTATCTGAGATAATTTTGCCGAATGTTTAGCTAGCTAGATGAGCATTGCGAAGTAGAAACAGTAGGTTCGTCATTACCGGGTCGGCACGCAACAGGTACCGCTTTTGTTCTAGCAAGAGAAGGAACGGCCTCCGGCTGTGATTATCGCCTATCGTCAGTCTATCGGCAGTGAGATTCTCTGTGTCTTTCATGCTTTAGGCTATACAAATCCCACATGTTAAATTTGAAGATAGTCGGCAGGATCAGTGATCAGAACAAGATAACGTTATTGGTTTTAGTAATTCAATTATTTATTGGTAAGGGCTCTTTAACATTTGTATTGGTGCATTTAGTTTAGTATCCCACCCTGGATAGTCTTAGTTTTAGTGTAACCTCTGAAGCCTGGTATGTTTTTTGGGTAGGTGGGATGGAGGTGTGATAAGGGGCACTCGCCCGGCACTATTGTGACCGCAATGGCTGTACCCTCCTCTGCCGTCCCGGTGTATGTAGTGTGTGGTATTGCTGCTGGAAAAGTACAGTACCAGTCAAAAGTTTGGACACACCTACTCATTCAAGGGTTTTTCTTCATTTGTACTATTTTCTACATTGTAGAATAATAGAGAAGACATCAAAAGTATGAAATAACCCATGTGGAAAAATGTAGTAACCAAAAAAGTGTTAAACAAATCAAAATATATTTTATATCTTAGGTTCTTCAATGTAGCCACCCTTTGCCTTTGTGACAGCTTTGCACACTCTTGGCATTCTCTCAACCAGCTTCATGAGGAATGCTTTTCCAAACATCTTGAAGGAGTTCCCACATATGCTGAGCACTTGTTAGCTGCTTTTCCTTCACTCTGCGGTCAGACTCATCCCAAACCATCTCAAATTGTGGAGCCCCGGACATCTGATGCAGCACTCCATCACTCTCCTTCTTGTTAAAATAGCCCTTACACGGCCTGGAGGTGTGTTGGGTCATTGTCCTGTTGAAAACAAATGATAGTCCCACTAAGCCCAAACCAGATGGGATGGTGTATCGCTGCAGAATGCTGTGGTAGCCATGCTGGTTAAGTGTGCCTTGAATTCTAAATAAATCACAGACAGTGTCACCAGCAAAGCACCCCCACACCATAACATGTCCTACCCCATGCTTTACGGTGGGAAATACACATGTGGAGATCATCCGTTCACCCACAACGCATCTCATTAAGACAAGGTGGTTGGAACCAAAAATCTCCAATTTGGACTCCAGACCAAAGGACAAATTTCCACAGGTCTAATGTCCATTGCTTGTGTTTCTTGGCCCAAGCAAGTCTCTTCTTATTATTGGTGTCCTTTAGTAGTGGTTCCTTTGCAGCAATTCAACCATGAAGGCCTGATTTTCACGCAGTCTACTCTGAACAGTTGATGTTGAGATGTGTCTGTTACTTGAACTCTGTGAAGCATTTATTTGGGCTGCAATTTCTGAGGCTAGTAACTCTAATGAACTTATCCTCTGTGGCAGAGGTAACTCTGGGTCTTCCATTCCTGTGGAGGTTCTCATGAGGTCACCCTTGAATGAGTAGGTGTTCTAAAATTTTAGACCGGTGGTGTATATAGTATGTATAAACTGGAAGTATAAGCCTAAGTGTTGTTGTCCATTAGATTCCTCCAATTAGGGGAGATATGGTAGGGTTAGGGGAAAATAATAATGGAAAATATAATTTAAAGAAATGTATATATGGAGGATTGGAAATGATGCAGAGCATTACATTGATTAAAGCCACAATCTATCTGCAATATTCAAGCTGATCTACCCCCTAAAAACATCTTAGTTAGTTGGTGGTTTACGTGCGGCTGTGCGTTTTGTTGCTAACATTACTTTGCTACCTGACAACTTTACAGTTTTTGGCGACTCCATTACCCGCAGTATTAGACTTAAAACGAATCATCCAGCGATCATACACTGTTTACCAGGGGGCAGGGCTACCGACGTTAAGGCTAATCTGAAGATGGTGCTGGCTAAAGCTAAAACTGGCAAGTGTAGGTGCCACGTTCATCTGTACTAACAATAGTACGCAGGTATAAACACCATGGGAACACGCAGCCACCATACCGCTCAGGAAGGAGACGCGTTCTGTCTCCTAGAGATGAATGTACTTTGGTGCGAAAAGTGCAACAACTAAATCGCTGGTTGAAAACTGTCCCTCTTTCTGGGACTCACCCACAAACAGGACCAAGCCTGGCCTGTTGAGGAGTGACGGACTCCATCCTAGCTGGAGGGGTGCTCTCATCTTATCTACGAACATAGACAGGGCTCTAACTCCCCTAGCTCCACAATGAAATAGGGTGCAGGCTAGGCAGCAGGCTGTTAGCCAGCCTGCCAACTTAGTGGAGTCTGCCACTAGCACAGTCGGTGTAGTCAGCTCAGCTATTCCCATTGAGACCGTGTCTGTCCCTCGACCTAGGTTGGGCAAAACTAAACATGGCGGTGTTCGCCTTAGCAATCTTACTAGAGTAAAGACCTCCTCTATTCCTGCAATTATTGAAAGAGATTGTGATACCTCACATCTCAAAATAGGGCTACTTAATGTTAGATCCCTCACTTCCAAGGCAGTCATAGTCAATGAACTAATCACTGATCATAATCTTGATGTGATTGGCCAGACTGAAACATGGCTTAAGCCTGATGAATTTACTGTGTTAAATGAGGCCTCACCTCCTGGTTACACTAGTGACTATATCCCCCGCGCATCCCGCAAAGGCGGAGGTGTTGCTAACATTTACGATAGCAAATTTCAATTTACAAAAAACCCAGAAGTTTTTGTCTTTTGAGCTTCTAGTCATGAAATCTATGCAGGCTACTCAATCACTTTTTATAGCTACAGGCCTCCTGGGCCATATACAGCGTTCCTCACTGAGTTCCCTGAATTCCTATCGGACCTTGTAGTCATAGCAGATAATATTCTAATTTTTGGTGACTTTAATATTCACATGGAAAAGTCCACAGACCCACTCCAAAAGGCATTCGGAGCCATCATCAACTCAGTGAGATCAGGGTCCAGAGTAACGCCGAGGTGAGTTGATGATGGCTCCGAATGCCTTTTGGAGTTGGTCTGTGGACTTTTCCATGTGAATATTAAAGTCACCAAAAAATTAGAATATTATCTGTCCAACATGTCTCCGGACCTACTCACTGCCACAGTCATACTCTGGACCTAGTTTTGTCCTATGGAATAAATGTTGTGGATCTTAATGTTTTTCCTCATAATCCTGGACTATCGGACCACCATTTTATTACGTTTGCAATTGCAACAAATAATCTGCTCAGACCCCAAACAAGGATCATCAAAAGTCATGCTATAAATTCTCTGACAACTCAAAGATTCCTTGATGCCCTTCCAGACTCCCTCTGCCTACCCAAGGACGTCAGAGGACAAAAATCAGTTAAACACCTAACTGAGGAACTCAATTTAACCTTGCGCGATACCCTAGATGCAGTCGCACCCCTAAAAACTAAGAACATTTGTCATAAAAAACTAGCTCCCTGGTATACAGAAAATACCCGAGCTCTGAAGCAAGCTTCCAGAAAATTGGAAAGGAAACGGCGCAACACCATACTGGAAGTCTTTCGACTAGCTTGGAAAGACATTACCGTGCAGTATCGAAGAGCCCTCACTGCTGCTCGATCATCCTATTTTTCCAACTTAATTGAGGAAAATAAGAACAATCCAAAATGTATTTTTGATACTGTCGCAAACTAAAAAGCAGCATTCCCCAAGAGATGATGGCTGTCACTTCAGCAGTAATAAATTCCTGAACTTCTTTGAGGAAAAGATCATGATCATTAGAAAGCAAATTACGGACTCCTCTTTAAATCTGCGTATTCCTCCAAAGCTCAGTTGTCCTGAGTCTGCACAACTCTGCCAGGACCTAGGATCAAGGGAGACACTCAAGTGTTGTAGTAGTATATCTCTTGACACAATGATGAAAATAATCATGGCTTCTAAACCTTCAAGCTGCATACTGGACCCTATTCCAACTAAACTACTGAAAGAGCTGCTTCCTGTGCTTGGCCCTCCCCCCACACTCCTCCGGATGTGTACCAAACTCACTAAAAGTGGCAGTAATAAAGCCTCTCTTGAAAAAGCCAAACCTTGACCCAGAAAATATAAAAACTAATCGGCCTATATCGAATCTCCCATTCCTCTCAAAAATAAATTAAAAAGCTGTTGCGCAGCAACTCACTGCCTTCCTAAAGACAAACAATGTATATGAAATGCTTCAGTCTGGTATTAGACCCCATTCATAGCACTGAGACTGCACTTGTGAAGGTGGTAAATGACCTTTTAATGGCGTCAGACCGAGGCTCTGCATCTGTCCTCGTGCTCCTAGAACTTAGTGCTGCTTTTGATACCATCGATCACCACATTCTTTTGGAGAGATTGGAAACCCAAATTGGTCTACACGGACAAGTTCTGGCCTGTTTTAGATCTTATCTGTCGGAAAGATATCAGTCTGTCTCTGTGGATGGTTTGTCCTCTGACAAATCAACTGTACATTTCGGTGTTCCTCAAGGTTCCGTTTTAGGACGACTATTGTTTTCACTATATATTTTACCTCTTGGGGATGTCATTCGAAAACATAATGTTAACTTTCACTGCTATGCGGATGACACACAGCTGTACATTTCGATGAAACATGGTGAAGCCCCAAAATTGCCCTCGCTGGAAGCCTGTGTTTCAGACATTAGGAAGTGGATGGCTGCAAACTTTCTACTTTTAAACTCGGACAAAACAGAGATGCTTGTTCTAGGTCCCAAGAAACAAAGAGATCTTCTGTTGAATCTGACAATTCAGTCGTCTCAAATAAAACTGTGAAGGACCTCGGCGTTACTCTGGACCCTGATCTCTCTTTTGACGAACATATCAAGACTGTTTCAAGGACAGCTTTTTTACATCTACGTAACATTGCAAAAATCTGACATTTTCTGTCCAAATATTATGCAGAAAAATTCCTCCATGCTTTTGTCACTTCTAGGTTAGACTACTGTAATGCTCTACTTTCCGGCTACTCGGATAAAGCACTAAATAAACTTCAGTTAGTGCTAAATACGGCTGCTAGAATCCTGACTGGAACCAAAAAATGTGATCATATTACTCCAGTGCTAGCCTCCCTACACTGGCTTCCTGTTAAGGCAAGGGCTGATTTCAAGGTTTTACTGCTAACCTACAAAGCATTACATGAGCTTGCTCCTACCCATCTTTCCGATTTGGTCCTGCCTCACATACCTACACCTACGCTACGGTCACAAGACACAGGCCTCCTAATTGTCCCTAGAATATCTAAGCAAACAGCTGGAAGCAGTGCTTTCTCCTATAGAGTTCCATTTTTATGGAATGGTCTGCCTACCCATGTGAGAGACGCAGACTCGGTCTCAACATTTAAGTCTTTATTGAAGACTCATCTCTTCAGTAGGTCCTATGATTGAGTGTAGTCTGGCCCAGGAGTGTGAAGGTGAACGGAAAGGCACTGGAGCAACGAACCGCCCTTGCTGTCTTTGCCTGGCCGGTTCCCCTCTCTCCACTGGGATTCTCTGCCTCTAACCCTCTATTACAGGGGCTGAGTCACTGGCTTACTGGTGCTCTTCCATGCCGCCCCTAAGAGGGGTGCGTCACTTGAGTGGGTTGAGTCACTGACGTGGTCTTCCTGTCTGGGTTGGCGCCCCCCCTTGGGTTGTGCCGTGGCGGAGATCTTTGTGGGCTATACTCGGCCTTGTCTCAGAATGGTAATTTGGTGGTTGAAGATATCCCTCTAGTGGTGTGGGGGCAGTGCTTTGGCAAAGTGGGTGGGGTTATATCCTGCCTGTTTGGCCCTGTCCGGGGGTATCATCGGATGGGGCCACAGTGTCTCCTGACCCCTCCTGTCTCAGCCTCCAGTATTTATGCTGCAGTAGTTTATGTGTCGGGGGGCTAGGGTCAGTCTGTTATATCTGGAGTGTTTCTCCTGTCTTATCCGGTGTCCTGTGTGAATTTAAGTATGCTCTTTCTAATTCACTCTTTCTTTCTTTCGTTCTTTCATTCTCTCTCTCTCTCTCTCGGAGGACCTGAGCCCTAGGACCATGCCTCAGGACTACCTGGCTTGATGACTCCTTGCTGTCCCCAGTCCACCTGGCTGTGCTGCTGCTCCAGTTTCAACTGTTCTGCCTGCGGCTATGGAACCCTGACCTGTTCACCGGACGTGCTACCTGTCCCAGACCTGCTGTTTTCAACTCTCTATTGACAGCAGGAGCGGAAGAGATACTCTCAATGATCGGCTATGAAAAGCCAACTGACATTTACTCCTGAGGTGCTGACCTGTTGCACCCTCGATAACTACTGTGATTATTATTATTTGACCATGCTGGTCATTTATGAACATTTGAACATCTTGGCCATGTTCTGTTATAATCTCCACCCGGCACAGCCATAAGAGGACTGGCCAGACCTCATAGCCTGGTTCCTCTCTAGGTTTCTTGCTAGGTTTTGGCCTTTCTAGGGAGTTTTTCCTAGCCACCGTGCTTCTACACCTGCATTACTTGCGGTTTGGGGTTTTAGGCTGGGTTTCTGTACAGCACTTTGTGGCATCAGCTGATGTAAGAAGGGCTATATAAATAAATTTGATGTACTTTTGCGCGACTAAGACCTCCTTGGCAAAAATGTCCAAATGTATTACAGATTTCATGAGCTATATTAGATTCATTCTGACTTTTTTGGAGGTGTACAGTATACTGGCTACAGTGTCTCAAGAGGGACCAACAGTACTATTGCATTTTTAAAATCGTTTTTTAAGCAAATGTCATTTAAGGGAGTATGCGAGGCATAGACGTTCACTTCGCCTAGCCGAGTTCTGCTAGGAGCAATCCAACCTAGTATGCAGACGCCTTAACTCTTTTGGTTTGCCTTAGTCCTTGGGCATAATGTATTGCTTTTGTTCCTGACAATTGAACATAGACTGATAGGAGTTATTCAGTTATTCAGGCATCATACTCTCACCAGTTTTGTCTGTGTTGCAGTTCTTTATGCAGATGTTGCGGGTGGTATAGACGCGTCTCCCCTAGAACTCTTAACTCTTGCCACGGCCCATTCCTTGAGTGCACTACTGCTAATCTGGACTACAGCCTAAATTACAGTGGCAGCGTCAACAAGGACTTAATAGTATTGTATTTTCATTGTTTCATATAATTATTTTTCCTTTGCCAATCATTGAAATACTTTCTATACATTTTATGAAGATAAATATTTATATATAATAAATATCAGAACGTCATTCCAGTCTCTGCTTCTTCCCTCCCACCAGATCTAAGAACCTGCATTGTATGGTTAGGCAAAGCTCCCCGTGCTCTGGTTTAAATATGTGTTGGCATAGGATCGGCTCCACTTATTTCTCTACCACCTCACGTATACAAAAGAGGTCAGACATTTAGCACTCAACCCAGGCAGTAGGATAAATAATTCACAACAACACTCAAGTTTACAAAAACAGCAATACTGGATTCATAGCATTAACAGAGTTTACCATTTTGTCGTAATCATAGACATTAATGATGATTATTGGGGGGTCGTCTCTTAATTGGTCCTTACTACCCTCCATGAGGATCTGGTCAAACAGGAGCAGCTCACACCAGGTCGGGGAGAGAGTCTCCTCCATCACCTAAAATACAATCACAAAAAAACAACAAAGGAAGTCATATAGACCTACTGTACATACATGGGTACTTATTTGTGCATGTTTGCATTTCATTACTAAAGACATCATTACTGTATTATTATGGGTACTGCCAGACTTCAAACACATAGTCCAAAAGCCAATTGTAAACTGCATTGTTCCAGATTGTTCCATTGCACGCGTGACAGGTGATTTCGAAGGTTGAATTGGGATTTTGTTAGTGCACAAACTGTTGCTTTTCCATGATAATCTATGATAGTAGATCATGATAGTAGATAGTAGATGTAATGGGGAATATTTAAGATGAGTAAAAGTTCATATTCGGTTAAGAATGATTAACACGATGCGAAGCATATTTTGTTTTCCCTTTCTGTAATACACATGATTTCCAGAGTTCTATTTGTGACTCTCGGGGTTGATGTTCACTAGACTCGATGCGATATGTTATGTACTAAACTAATAGCTGTTGATAGCGACGGACGCCAGACTGGCTGTACAAGGACACCGATATGTGATTGTATTGATGACCTTGTGTGATTCTGAACACTCTGATTCTGTAGCAGCTGGCAAAGTCGTCAGTGTCTTTTGTGTTGATTGTGTCAGCCTCTCGGGCTGATGTTTACAGAACATTGGTACTGTGAGATTAAAATATAAAGGCCTGCTGAGAGAAGGCGAGTCATACATTTTCTCTGCTTCCGTGCTAGAGGTGTCTCCCTGTTGCAACTTGTATTAAACCAGGTTGATTTATGATTGACAATATATTTTGTTCACCTGAATATCCCCTTTACAGTAGACCATGATAGATCATTTATATGATGGTAAACTGTTCAATTCGTCCTGTATTCTGTCTGGCCATCCTATAGTTGTTTAATTTTCCACTGTATATTATCTTCTATCCCAGAAGTATAGAAGCTCCATTCCTCCCATTGAAACTCAGGTGGTACTCTAGCGGTGGGTTAACAAGTGCCTCCAGTTTGTGACTCACTCACCCGTGAGACCTGGCATTGTGTGGAGAACACCACCTTGGTGAAGGGGTCAGACAGTCCATTGTCATCTGCTGCCACGATGCCACGCGCCTGGTAGATATGGGCACGCAACTGGAAATAGCGGCTGTCTAGAAATACAGAAAAGACGGAGAAACTGATTATTTTACTTGTGCAAAGAAACTGGTCTAATTAAGATCCAACATCTGTATGTGTGCCCATCCGTGCATGCCAATGTAATGGTGTGTGTGGGTGAATAACAATATCTTGACCATTAGTCCAAGAGGGAATTCCCCCTTGGGCCGAGGGTGACACTGATTTTGAAGTCGCAAGGCGGGCTACCTCATCACGAGACCATGAGCTCAACTCATGTCCACTACATGTGTCAGGCTGCATATGTGTGTGAGTGAGTTTGAGTGTGTGTATTGCATCCGAGGGGTAAAGGTGGAACTCTTACCCTCGCAGGAGAGTTTGATGGGGGCCATGTTCATAGGGAGAGGGACGATGCCCATAGCCTCCTCGTACACAGGCTTGAACTCAGCTGGCAGGCTGCTAACACAGTTCTTGGAGTATTTGGTGATACCAAGCCATAGATACACCTCCAACTTAGCAAAGATCTCCCCCACTGGGCAACCTGGAGCCTAAAGACACAAGAGAACTTTGATTTGGAGTTTGTTGATTGTTCCACACAGGAATACAAAGTTCTCGAAATTCCATAGAATAACGTTCAAATGTAATATGATACTTGTATGAATTAAATTAAACAGTGATACATATTGTACATTAATACAGTTAGTATAGAACACCATATAGAGAGTTGGGAGATACCTTCAAGTACATGGTGGTGAGTTTCCCACAGTCTTTCCCCCTTTCCTCCTCCACCAAAGAGAAGAGGATGGAGTGAGAGGGGATCCTGGCAAAGGCCACCCGTTTCCCTACACTCATCATCCACACAAACACATCTGGCAGGATGCTCTGAGGCTGCAGATAGAGAGTGGAAGAGATAGAGGCAGACAGGCAGGAAGACAAAAATAGAAATAGAGTGAGAAAAAAAAAGTCCCACATAGAAATAGTTAACATCTAAAAGTCAGTAAGAGCTGTTGATCACGTGAGCAATTCCTCATTGTCTCCTTACTGCTGTACTGTTTGCAGCTACTTAGCTACCTGACCTGCCCAACTTTTTGAGTGGCTTTTTTTTATCAAACTCTTTATTTAACAAGGTTACCAACGTCTTAGTTTTGTCCTCACACAACTTTTTTAATTAAACTTTTTCACCCTGGGCGCTTTATCTGAACATAGATCTGCAGGACGTCCTCAGGCCGAAAAAAAGCTAAGTGACATGATGCCGTCTCATTGCAGTTGCTGTACTCTTAATATACAGGAGAACTATCGCCTTACGGTGAGGATAGCCGAGTTGCAAGCTCGGCTTCAGACGCAACCGTTAGGCAAAGGCCGATTTCCCCCAATAAGCAAGGAGTCGGTTTCAGAGCCCTAGCCTTCTCCACCCATTACGGGGTCCTGAGCCACCGAAGCCTCCCACCATTAGTTCTGACATTGAAAACCCTAGTCATTGGCAACTCCATTACCCGCAATATTATGCTTTTTAAAAAATTCATTGTTTACCAGGGGGCAGGACTACCAAAATAAAGGCTAATCTGAAGATGTTGCTGGCTAAGGCTAAAACTGTCAGGTGTAGATTGTATAGGGATATTGTTATCCACATCGGCACCAACGATGTTAGGATGAAACAGTCAGAGGTCACCAAGCGCAACATAACATTAGTGTGTAACTTAGCTAAAAAGATGTGTTGACATCAAGTAATTGTCTCTGGCCCCTCCCAGTTGGGGAAGTGATGAGCACTACAGCAGACTTGCACAACCAAATCACTGGTTGAAAACTGTTTTCTGCCCCTCCCAAAAGACAGAATTAGTAGATAACTGTCCCTCTTTCTGGGACTCCCACACAAACAGGACCAAGCCTGGCCTGCTGAAGAGTGACGGACTCCATCCAAGCTAGAGGGGTGCTCTCATTTTATCTATCAACATAGACAAGGCTCTAACTATATCTCACATCTCAAAATAGGACTACTTAATGTTAGGTCCCTCACTTCCAAGGCAGTCACAGTCAATGAACTGATCACCGATCGTAACCTTGACGTGATTGGCCTGACTGAACTCGAATTAAATTACAGACGGATACATTTAACGTTGATAACCGAGCCTTTGAAAATGGCATCCGGAGGTCCCTTCCTGCGTAATGGCCAGCGTCGAAAGGGGGGCTACCCTCACTCCTTGGTCTTTTATAACCTCTGAGAGCTACGTAGAAAGCCCATTCCACTTCTCATTGGTTACTGACATCCAGGGGAAGGCGGGTGCAGTTCGTGTCGTTCAATAGGATATACACAGACCTTAAAAACTGATCTGAAACCAGACCTTTCACTATCTGTCATGGATTTCGCTGTAGAAAGAGTTCTGGGTCACCCACAGACATAATTCCAACGTTTTATGAAACTAGAAAGTGTTTTCTATCCAATAGAATTAATAATATGCATATTGTACGAGCAAGAATTGAGTACTAGGCAGTTTAATTTGGAGATGACAAAAATGCTAATTCGAAACAGCACCCCCTGTAGTTGCAAGAAGTTAAATGAGGTCTCTCCTCATTATAAATAACATGAGCACGTCGTCAGAGCGCCTCGTATGTTTGTTGTTGTTCAACGTTGTCAAACGCCGAAACTGAAACCTGTCTTACGCTGAAACCTGAACTAAAGACCTCGGTTTAAAAGCTGACAGTGTTTTTATATACTTGTATTATATTTTCAATCCTGTGGCTCTGTTGGGCTAAATTGCTGTGAGCGCTGCTATCTGTCCCGGGATCCTGTCAGATTCCATATAAGGGGAGAGATGCGAAAGCCCAGCTAGCCTAACTGGCTCGGCGGTCTCAAATGGAAGCCGCTATTGAACGTTTCCATTGTTGCAGGAGCTGTGTTTACTTTGCTTTGTTCCGGGACAATGTGGACCGCGTTGACTTTCAATGTAGCAACTGCTTGGAGGACGACAGGAGCAAAGTAGCTAATCTTAGCAAGCAAGTAGAAAACCTACATAAGCTACTGGGGAACCCACGCCCACCTACTTTTTATTTTTCTTCCACCCAAGTAGCCGGACGCCGCTCTGGTCTGGTGGAAGTTTTGCAGCCGTGACGGCTCTCCACAGCTGACTGGCCAGTGCTAGGCAGAGTTCCATCCCGAAGGGGTCTCCTCCTTCCCTGGAGAACAGAGCTGATCTCGACCCAACCAACCAGCCATGGAGGTATGTCACACGCCATGGAAGTCGAAGAAGGCGTCCTCTGGCAACAGGGCTCTCCATGGAGATGTTGACACAGACCAGAAACAGCTTTGCCGCGCTGGATCCAGAGGTTCCGGCGCCTTCGTCCTTGGTGGCTTCCCAATCAAGATCGGATCCGGAGGTACCTGCGTCTTCGTCCTCAGTTCTGTCTCCCTCTCCGTTGGCTTCTACCGCGGGTTCAGATCCTCGGAGCTCCCAGCCTCACCAGACCGTGAGGCTGCCTGAGAGATCGGCCCATTCAATGATGAGAAACATCTCGGTCCCCAAGGCAAAAACCCGGTGCTACCCAGGAGCATGAGTACAGGACATAACAAGGATGCTTCCGACTGTTCTATCACAGATGATGGAAGCTGACACTGTCATAGTTCATGTGGGGTCAAACGACATCAGGAGGGCTAGTTCAAAACAGTTGAAAATTGATTTTGTCCCTGATTGAGTCTGTAATACCAACATGTTTCAAGCAGACGACCATAGTCCCTGTGCCCAAGAACACAAAGGCAACCTGCCTAAATGACTACAGACCTGTAGCACTTACGTCCGTAGCCATGAAGTGATTTGAAAGGTTGGTAATGGCTCACATCAACACTATTAGACCCATCCAATTTGCATACCGCCCAAACAGATCAACAGGTGATGCAATCTCTATTGCACTCCACACTGCCCTTTCCCACCTGAACAAAAGCTTATCTGAGAATGCTATTCATTGACTATAGCTCAGCAACCAACACCATAGTACCCTCAAAGTTCATCACTAAGCTAAGGATCCTGGGACTAAACACCTCCCTCTGCAACTGGATCCTGGACTTCCTGACGGGCCGCTCCCAGCTGGTGAGGGTAGGTAGCAACACATCTGCCACGCTGATCCTCAACACTGGAGCTCCCCAGGGGTGCGTGCTCAGTCCCCTCCTGTACTCCCTGTTCACCCACGACTGCACGGCCAGGCACGACTCCAACACCATCATTAAGTTTGCAGACGACACAACAGTGTCTGATCACCGACAACGATGAGACAACCTATAGGGAGGAGGTCAGAGACCTTGCCGGGTGGTGCCAGAATAACAACCTATCCCTCAACATAACCAAGACAAAGGAGATGATTGTGGACTACAGGAAAAGGAGGACCAAGCACGCCCCCATTCTCATCGACGGGGCTGTAGTGGAGCAGGTTGAGAGCATCAAGTTCCTTGGTGTCCACATCACCAACACACTGTCATGGTCCAAACACACCAAGACAGTCGTGAAGAGGGCACGACAAAGCCTATTCCCCCTCAGGATACTAAAAAGATTTGTAATGGGTCCTGAGATCCTCAAAAGGTTCTACAGCTGCAACATCGAGAGCATCCTGACTGGTTGCATCACTGCCTGGTACAGCAATTGCTGACCGCAATACACTACAGAGGGTAGTGCGTACGGCCCAGTACATCACTGGGGCTAAGCTGCCTGCCATCCAGGACCTCTACACCAGGCGGTGTCAGAGGAAGGCCCTAAAAATTGTCAAAGATCCAAGCCACCCCTTCAAAGACTGTTCTCTCTAATACCGCATGGCAAGCGGTACCGGAGTGCCAAGTCTAGGACAAAAACGCTTCTCAACATTTTTTACCCCCATGCCATAAGATTCCTGAACAGGTAATCAAATGGCTATCCGGACTATTTGCATTGTGTGCCCCCCCCAACCCCTCTTTTTACGCTGCTGCTACTCTCTGTTTATCACACATGCATAGTCACTTTAACTATACATTCATGTACATACTACCTCAATTGGGCCGACCAACCAGTGCTCCCGCACATTGGCTAACCGGGCTATCTGCATTGTGTCCCGCCACCCACCACCCCCTCTTTTATGCTTCTGCTACTCTCTGTTCATTATTATGCATAGTCACTTTAACCACATACTACCTCAATCAGCCTGACTAACCAGTGTCTGTATGAAGCCTCACTACTTTTATAGCCTCGCTACTGTATATAGCCTGTCTTTTTACTGTTGTTTTATTTCTTTACTTACCTATTGTTCACCTAATACCTTTTTTTGCACTATTGGTTAGAGCCTGTAAGTAAGCAGTTCACTGTAAGGTTGTATTCGGCGCACATGACAAATAAACGTTGATTTCATTTGATTTAAAGAACTGATTTTAGAATTAATAGTCTCCAAAAGTATTTTTTTATTTTTTATTTTAATGCAAATGGTCCAGTACCATCGTTGGGCCGCGGGTGTGAAAGATTCAGTAGACTGCTGACATTACACACCTGACTAAAAGACTACTGTTGCTCTGCTGGAGTCACTTTTGCTGATAAATTTGACACCTTCTGGAAACAGACGATTCTCTCCAGGAATGATGGAGTCCATCCAAATCATCTTGGCTCCTGTACTCTGTCCACGCATTTCAAGGCTGCGTTGAAACAATGACTGGTAAATGATCCAAGACCAGCTCAGTTAATCCCTACCACTGTGACAATGAGTCGTCATAATGCTGCATCAAATGTACATGATCTTAGGGGCAATTGCAAACACCATGTAAGTAATTTAATTTATGTACCCCTAATTGCACCGAATACATCTGTTTATCCTACAGCTATTGTAAGCAGTAATCATGAGTCTATAAACCAGAGATACACTGTTAGCACTGAGGCGGTGTGCAATAGTAGGAAGACCACTTGATGCAGCTCACCCTGCACTATCGGCTCCAATGTAAATACCATGAGTAGGTCTACTTCTGATAAGCTTCTCAGTAAAGCAATAAAAACAATCAAGCAACCCAGTAAAGTGCTAAAAATAGCCCTTTGGGTTAGGGGGCAGTATTTTGACGTCTGAATGACAAGCGTGCCCAAAGTAAACTGCATGTTACTCAGGCCCAGGAGCTAGGATATGCATATAATAGGATAGAAAACACTCTAAAGTTTCTAAAACTGTTAAAATAATGTCTGTGAGTATAACAGAACTGATATGGCAGGCAAAAACCATCCAGGAAAAAACAATAATAATTCAGCCCACCACTGATTCCAATGGCTGTCATTTTTAATATGAAGGGAAAACCTCCCAGATTGCAATTCCTAGGGCTTCCACTAGAGGTCAACAGTCTTTAGAAAGAGTTTCAGGCTTGTTTTTGGAAAAATTTGCTAGAATTTGTAGTTTTTCTAAGTGGCTCCCATTTTGGCTGTAGTGTTTTCACGCGCATGGATGAGAGCGCGTACTTTGTTGATTATCTCCGGTAAAGACAATAACGAGTCTCCGTCTTAAGTTTGATCGCTATTTCTGACTTTCGTGGCGCACCTGCCTGGTTGGAAAATGTTTTAAATGCTTTTGTTTGCTGAGTGCTGTCCTCAGATAATCGTATGGTGTGCTTTCGCCGTAAAGCCTTTTTGAAATATGACACAGCGGCTGGATTAACAAGAAGTTACCCTTTTTTTCTGATGTATGACACTTGTATTTTGATGAATGTTAAATATGACTATTTCTGAAATTTGAATTTTACGCTTTGCAATTTCACCAGATGTTGTCGAGGTGGGTCGCTAGCGCCACGTCTAGCCCAAAGAGGTTTTTAACATATGTAGCCTATAAAACAAGGTCCATGAAGTCAATAACTTGCTTGTAACTGATGACATTCATATTCTGACTATCTCTGAAACTTACTTACAGTAGATAATACCTTTGACGATACAGTGGTAGCAATACATGGTTAAGACATCTACCGAAAAGACAGATATGTCAACGGAGGCGGCGTTGCGTTCTATATTCAGAACCACATCCTGTAAAGATTACAGACGATCTAATGTTAAATACTGTTGAAGTAATATGGCTACAGGTTAATCTGCCTCACCAAAAGCCCATTCTTGTGGGAAGCTGCTATAGACCACCAAGTGCTAACAGTCAGTATCTGGATAATATGTGTGAAATACTTGATAATGTATGTGATATCAACAGAGAAGTATATTTTATGGGTGCTTTAAATAGACTGGCTATCATCAAGCTGCCCACTCAGGAAAAAACTTTAAACTCTAACCAGTGCCTGCAACCTGGATTAGGTTGTCAGTCACCCTACCAGGGTATTTACAAACAGCACAGGAATGAAATCAACATGTTTTGATCACATCTCTACTAATGTTACAGATATTTGCTTAAAAGCAGTATCCAGACCCATAGAATGTAGTGATCACAATATAGTAGCCATATATAGGAAAACCAAAGTTCCAAAGGCTGGGCCTAATATAGTGTATAAGAGGTCATACAATAAGTTTTGTAGTGATTCGTATGTTGTTGTGTGTAATGAGGAGCAACCAGACGCTGCACTTGACACATTTATGAAACTACTTATTCCAGTTACTAATAAGCACACACCCATTAAGAAAATGACTGTAAAACGGTTAAATCCCCTTGGATTGATGAGGACTTGAAAAATGGTATGGTTGAGAGAGACGAGGCAAAAGGTATGGCAATTAGGTCTGGCAGCCTAACTGATTGGCAACCATACTGCAAATTAAGAAATCATGTGACTAAACTAAATAAAAATAAACTACAATATGAAACAAAGATAAATTATATAAAGAATGATAGTAAAAAGCTTTAGGGAACCTTAAATGAAATTTTAGGAAAAAAGGCCAACTCGGCTGCTTCATTCATTAAATCAGATGGCTCATTCATCACAAAGCCTACATGCTATTACAAACTCATGACTTTGTCATTGGCAAGATAAGCAAACGTAGGGATGACATGCCAGCAACAAATGCTGACACTACACATCCAAGTATATCGGACCAAATTATGAAAGACAAGAATTGTACTTCTGAATTCCGTAAAGTCAGTGTGGAAGAGGTGAGAAAATGAATGGTGTCTATCAACATTGACAAGCCACCGGGGTCTGACAATCTAGATAGAATATTGCTGAGGATAATAGCAGACGATATTGCCACTCATATTTGCCACAGCTTCAATTTATGCCAACTAGAGAACATGTGCCCTCAGGCCTGGAGAGAAGCTAAAGTCATTCCGCTACCCAAGAATAGTAAAGCCCCCTTTACTGGCTCAAAAAGCCGACCAATCAGCCTGTTACCAACCCTTAGTAAACTTCTGGAAAAAATTGTGTTCAACCAGATACAATGCTATTTCACAGTAAACAAATTGACAACAGAATATCAGCATGCTTGTAGGGAAGGACATTCATCAAGCACAGCACTTACACAAATGACTGATGATTGGCTGAGAGAAATTGATGATAAAATCATTGCGGGAGCTGTCTTGTTAGACTTCATTGCCGCTTTTGACATTATTGATCATAGTCTGCTGCTGGAAAAACTTGTGTTATGGCTTTACACCCACCGCTGGAATGTGGATAACAAGTTACTTGTTTAACAGAACACAGAGGGTGTTCTTTAATGGAAGCTTATCAAATATAATCAAGTTAGAATCAGGAATTCCCCAGGGTAGCTGTTTAGGCTCCTTGCTTTTTTCAATTTTTACTAACGACATGCCACTAACTTTGAGTAAAGCCAGAGTTTCTATGTATGATGATGACTCAGCACTATACACGTCAGCTACTACAGCGACTGAAATGTCTGCAGCACTCAACAAAGAGCTGCAGTTAGTTTCAGAGTGGGTGGCAAGGAATAAGTTAGCCCTAAATATTTCTATAACTAAAAGCATTGGAACAAAACACTCACTAAACCCTAAACCCTTTTGTTCCAAATCAACATTTGGAACAAAACACTCACTAAACCCTAAACCTCAACTAAATTGTGTAATAAATCATGTGGAAATTGAGCAAGTTGAGATGACTAAACTGCCTGGAGTAACACTAGATTGTAAACTGTCATGGTCAAAACATATTGATGCAGTAGTAGCTAAAATGGGGAGAAGTCTGTCAATAATAAAGCGATGCTCTGCCTTCTTAACAACACTATCAACAAGGTAGGTCCTACAGGCTCTAGTTTTTAATTTTGCTGGACCTCAGGAAGGTCTGCTTTGGCAGCAGCTAATGGGGATCAATAGTAAATACAAATACAAATACACTAGTGACCGTATCCCCCGCTCATCCCGCAAAGGCAGAGGTGGTGCTAACATTTATGACAGCAAATGTCAATTTACGAGAAAAAAAAATGACTGCGTTTTTGTCTTTTGAGCTTCTAGTCATGGAATATATGCAGCCTACTAGGCCATATACAGCATTCCTCACTGAGTTCCCTGAATTCCTTTCGGACTTTGTAGTCATGGCAGATAATTTTGATGACTTCAATATTCACATGAAAAAGTCCACAGACCCACTCCAAAAAGCTATTGGAGCCATCATCATCGGACAAAACCCACTGTCTCCAAATCTACGCATTGCCACATTCAAACCCTGGATCTAGTGTTGTCCCATGGAATAAATATTGTGGATCTAAATGTTTTTCCTCATAACCCTGGACCACCATTTTATTAATTTTGAAATCGTAACAAATAATCTGCTCTGACCCCCAACCAAGGAATATCAAAAGTTGCGCTATAAATTATTGGACAAGCCAAAGATTCCAAGACGGCCTTCCAGACTCCCTCCACCTACCCAAGGACGTCAGAGTATAAACATATGTTAACTTCTTATGGCTGCAGGGGCAGTATTGAGTAGCTTGGATGAAAGGTGCACAGAGGTGCCCAGAGTAAACGGCCTGCTACTAAGTCCCAGTTGCTAATATATGCATATTAATAGTATATTTGGATAGAAAACACTCTGACGTTTCTAAAATTGTTTGAATGATGTCTGTGAGTATAACAGAACTCATATGGCAGGCAAAAACCTGAGAAAAAATTCAACCAGGAAGTGGGAAATCTGAGGTTGGTCATTTTTCAACTCATTCCCTATTGAAGATACAGTGGGATATGGGTCATGTTGCACTTCCTAAGGCTTCCACTAGATGTCAACAGTCTATAGAACCTTGTCTGATGCTTCTACTGCAAAGTGGATTGGGCCGAATGAGAGGGGAATGAGTCAGAGGTCTGGCAGAATGCTTTGAGCTCGTGACGCTCGTTCATGTGAGAGCGAGCTCTGTGCCATTTGCTTTTCTGAAGATTAAGGAATTCTCTGGTTGGAACATTATTGAAGATTTATGTTAAAAACATCCTAAAGATGGATTCCATACATCGTTTGACATGTTTCTACGGACTGTAACGGAACTTTTTGACATTTCGTCTGCTCCTAATGAACGCGCTTCGTGACTTTGGATTTGTTTACAAAACGCGCTAACAAAAGTAGCTATTTGGACATAAATGATGGACATTATCGAACAAAACAAACATTTATTGTGGAACTGGGATTCCTGGGAGTGCTTTCTGATGAAGATCATCAAAGGTAAGTGAATGTTTATAATGTTATTTCTGACTTCTGTTGACTGCACAATATGGCGGAAATCTTTTGTCTTGATTGGGCTCTGAGCGCCGACCTCAGATTATTGCATGGTTTGCTTTTTCCGTAAAGCTTTTAAAAAAAATCTGACACAGCGGTTGCATTAAGGAGAAGTGGATCTTAAATTCCATGTATAACACGTGTATCTTTGATCAATGTTTATTATGAGTATTTCTGGAAATTGATGTGGCTCTCTGCAAAATCACCGGATGTTTTTGGAACTACTGAACATAACGCGCCAATGTATAAAAAGAGATTTGTTGATATAAATATGAACGTTACCGAACAAAACATACATGTATTGTGTAACATGAAGTCCTATGAGTGTCATCTGTTGAAGATCATCAAAGGTTAGTGATTCATTTTATCTCTATTTCTGTTTTTTGTGACTCCTGTCTTTGGCTGGAAGAATGGCTGTGTTTTTCTGTGATTTGACGGTGACCTAACATAATCGTTTGTGGTGCTTTCGCTGTAAAGCCTTTTTGAAATCGGACACTGTGGTGGGATTAACAACAAGATTACCTTTAAAATTGTATAAGATACGTGTATGTTTGAGGAATTTGAATTATAAGATTTCTGTTGTTTGAATTGGGTGCCCTGCACTTTCACTGGCTGTTGTCATATCGATCCTGTTATCGATCCCCATATTGATCCCGCAGCCATAAGAAGTTAATTGAAATGCATTCCAGGTGACTACCTCATGAAGCTGGTTGAGAGAATGCCAAGAGTGTGCAATGATGTCATCAAGGCAAAAGGTGGCTATTTGAAGAATCTCAAATATAAAATATATTTTGATTTGTTTCACACTTTTTTGGTTACTACATGATTCCATATGTGTTATTTCATAGTTTTGATGTCTTCACTATAATTCTACAATGTAGAAAATAGTCAAAATAAAGAAAAACCCTTGAATGAGTATGAGTTCTAAAACTTTTGACCGGTAGTGTAAATACAAAATTATGTGGAGTGATGTAAAGCCCGCCGCCATTGGACTCTGGAACAGGGGAAACACGTTCTCTGAAGTGATGAATCACGCTTCACCATCTGGCAGTCCGACTGACGAATCTGGGTTTGGCGGATGCCAGGAGAACGATACCTGCCTAAATTTATAGAGCCAACTATAACGTTTGGTGGAGGAGGAATAATGGTCTGGGGCTGTTTTTCATGGTTTGGGCTAGGCCCCTTAGTTCCATTGAAGGGAAATCACTACAGCATACAATGACATTCTAGACGAGTCTGTGCTTCCAACTTTGTGGCAACAGTTTGGGGAAGGCCCTTCCCTGTTTCAGCATGACAATGCCACTGTGCACAAAGCAAGGTCCATACAGAAATTGTTTGTTGAAATCTGTGTGGAAGAACTTGACTGGCCTGCACAGAGGCCTGACCTCAACTCCATCGAACACCTTTGGGATGAATTGGTACACCGACTGCGAGCCAGGTCTAATCGCCCAACATCAAGTGCCCGACCTCACTAACATTCTTGTGGCTGAATGGAAGCAAGTCCCCGCAGCAATGTTCCAACATCTAGTGGAAAGCCATCCCAGAAGAGTGGAGACAATTATAGCAGCAAAGGGGGCACCAACTCTTTATTAATACACATGATTTTGGAATGAGATGTTTGACGAGCAGGTGTCCACATACCTTTGGTCATGTAGTGTCTCTCTTCGATTTGGTGCTACCATATATACCTACACGTAACCTATGATCATAAGACACATGCCTCCATATTGTCCCTAGAATTTCTAAGCAAACAGCTGGAGGCAGGGCTGTCTCCTGTAGAGCTACATTTTTTATGGAATGCTCTACCTATCCAGGTGAAATACGCAGACTCGGTCTCGACCTTTAAGTCTTTACCGAAGACTCATCTCTTCAGTAAGTCCTATGATTGAGTGTAGTCTGGTCCAGGGGTGCGAAGGTGAATGGCAAGTGGGTTGAGTCACTGACGTGATCTTCCTGTCCGGTTTTGTGCCCCCTCGGGCCCACGAGAATTTTGTGGGCTATACTCAGCCTTGTCTCAGGGTAGTAAGTTGGTGGTCTGTTGATATCCTTTTAGTGGTGTGGAGGCTGCGCTTTGGCAAAGTGGGTGGGGTTATATCCTGCCTGGATGGCCCTATCCGGGGGGTATTGTCAAACTCAGTGTCCACAGACCCCCCCTGTGTCTCAGCCTCCAGTATCTATGCTGCAATAGTCTATGTGCCGGTGGGCTAGGGTCAGTCTATTCTATTTGGTGAAATTGTACTGTCTTATCTGGTGTCCTGTGTGAACTTAAGTATGCTCTTAATTCTCCCATTTCTCTCTCTTTCTCTCCCCTCCCAGAGGACCTGAGCATTAGGACCATGCCTCAGGACTATCTGGCCTAATTACTCCTGGCTGTCCCCTTTGTGGCATCTGCTGATGTAAAAAGGGCTTCATAAATACATTTGTTTGAATTCGATTGAAAGACCCAATCCCACCCCTGCAAAGCCCTCGCTTTGACTCACTTCTTTCGTCAGGAGTTGTAGCCTCTTTAGGATCCTCTTGGTGTCTGTCAGTCTTTCCTTCACTGTACGTCTGGTCACCTTCCGCTTCACTCGCAGAGACTGCTTGGCTAGGACAATCTGAGGAAAGATATGTATATATTTACATTAAAAAAAGCTAAAACAGTACAACATACAGTGGGGCAAAAAAGTATTTAGTCAGCAACCAATTGTGCAAGTTTTCCCACTTAAAAAGATGAGAGAGGCCTGTAATTTTCATCATAGGTACACTTCAACTATGACAGACAAAATTAGAAAAAGAAATCCAGAAAATCACATTGTAGGATTTTTTATGAATTTATTTGCAAATTATGATGGAAAATAAGTATTTGGTCAATAACAAAAGTTTATCTCAATACTTTGTTATATACCCTTTGTTGGCAATGACAGAGGTCAAACGCTTTCTGTAAGTCTTCACAAGGTTTTCACACACTGTTGCTGGTATTTTGGCCCATTCCTCCATGCAGATCTCCTCTAGAGCAGTGATGTTTTGGGGCTGTTGCTGGGCAACACGGACTTTCAACTCCCTCCAAAGATTTTCTATGGGGTTGAGATCTGGAGACTGGCTAGGCCACTCCAGGACCTTGAAATGCTTCTTACGAAGCCACTCCTTCGTTGCCCGGGCGGTGTGTTTGGGATCATTGTCATGCTGAAAGACCCAGCCACGTTTCATCTTCAATGCCCTTGCTGATGGAAGGAGGTTTTCACTCAGAATCTCACGATACATGGCCCCATTCATTCTGTCCTTTACACGGATCAGTCGTCCTGGTCCCTTTGCAGAAAAACAGCCCCAAAGCATGATGTTTCCACCCCCATGCTTCACAGTAGGTATGGTGTTCTTTGGATGCAACTCAGCATTCTTTGTCCTCCAAACACGACGAGTTGAGTTTTTACCAAAAAGTTCTATTTTGGTTTCATCTGACCATATGACATTCTCCCAATCTTCTTCTGGATCATCCAAATGCTCTCTAGCAAACTTCAGACGGGCCTGGACATGTACTGGCTTAAGCAGGGGGACACGTCTGGCACTGCAGGATTTGAGTCCCTGGCGGCGTAGTGTGTTACTGATGGTAGGCTTTGTTACTTTGGTCCCAGGTCTCTGCAGGTCATTCACTAGGTCCCCCCGTGTGGTTCTGGGATTTTTGCTCACCGTTCTTGTGATCATTTTAACCCCACGGGGTGAGATCTTGCGTGGAGCCCCAGATCGAGGGAGATTATCAGTGGTCTTGTATATCTTCCATTTCCTAATAATTGCTCCCACAGTTGATTTATTCAAACCAAGCTGCTTACCTATTGCAGATTCAGTCTTCCCAGCCTGGTGCAGGTCTACAATTTTGTTTCTGGTGTCCTTTGACAGCTCTTTGGTCTTGGCCATAGTGGAGTTTGGAGTGTGACTGTTTGAGGTTGTGGACAGGTGTCTTTTATACTGATAACAAGTTCAAACAGGTGCCATTAATACAGGTAACGAGTGGAGGACAGAGGAGCCTCTTAAAGAAAGTCTGTTTACAGGTCTGTGAGAGCCAGAAATCTTGCTTGTTTGTAGGTGACCAAATACTTATTTTCCACCATAATTTGCAAATAAATTCATTAAAAATCCTACAATGTGATTTTCTGGATTTTTCTTCTCATTTTGTCTGTCATAGTTGAAGTGTACCTATGATGAAAATTACAGGCCTCTCTCATCTTTTTAAGTGGGAGAACTTGCACAATTGGTGGCTGACTAAATACTTTTTTGCCCCACTGTATAACATTATCACACCACTACATATCTACAATACAAAATGCATAATAACGCCATACAACAATATTACAATGTACGTGTGTGTAGAGTGCGTATGCATGTGTCTGTACCTGTGTATGTCTCTTCATAGATACCATATCACAGGATAGAAACATAGTATCAATATAATCCGTGAGAATTGTGTTTGTAATGTGGATTGAGATAATAACGGATGAGATTAGTGGCTCATGTTTTTGCCTCACTCACAATGTTCTTCTTGATAAACTCCTTGCGGAATTTGTCCAGGTTGTTGCGCTTCGCCGGTGTCTTCCTATCTGAGTTGGAGTTGTACTGCCTTCAGGGCAGGGAGAGACATGGTCATTTTTATTATTAAATAGTTTTATTTATTTTACCTTTATTTTACCAGATAAGCTGACTGAGAACACATTCTCATATAAAGCAACGACCTGGGGAATAGTTACAGGGGAGAGGAGGGGGGGATGAATGAGCCAATTGTCAGCTGGGGATGATTGGTAAACATTTAAAAGCATCATGGTAACCTACTGTAAGCAATTGACTAAAATGGTACAGGTTGTCCACTTGTTGTTTCCAAATGCTGAGATGGTATTGTGGCAACTCACTTGCAACTCGTGACAAACTCCAAAAGCACCTCCCCTAAGCGCTCCTTTGCATTGCTCCTTGGTCTCTTTAGAAGTTTCTCCACCTCATCAATGCCATATTCCTAATGAAGAGGGAACAGCCCTCAACATCAGTATCTTTGCGGCTTCCAGGGAACCGATGGAGATCAGGTCACAAGTTAAGCACAGGTTACAGTATTTAGATCTGAGATCACTTACCAGCCTATCAGCCATCTTTTGCAGCCAGTTGACATTGTGGTAACGGAAGCAGTGGTCCTCGAAATGGGTCCACAGAAACATACAAGGCTTCTCATATACCATCGGGACACAGCTAAATGATCTGTAAATGTAAAAAATAAAAAAATAAAAAAAATAAGATTTACACTGCCCTGGTATCTATCTGGAAGATGGCTGGGGTGCATCCATTGTTAGTTTGTCTGTTGATATTTTATCAGATGAATAAGACTTTGAGTTACCTGTCATACTCAGTAAACTGTGGTCTTCTCGGAGCAGTGATAGAACTGTCCTGTGACCCAGGGCTTGGAATATCCTCCCTCTCCAGTTCATCTTCTGATGATTCCAACAGAGACTGTCTCTCACTGCTTAGATCCTCTCTGCTCTGACTCTTCTTTGGATTCACTACCACCTCTGCTGCCTTACCGTAGTTCCCTGTTCACATCCAAAAATACACAACACACAGAATATATCTCAGTGAAAAGACCTTGACAAAATCCATGTTTGATAGAAAAACAATTATGGGCACTGAAAAGTGAACCTGTATTGCAACACTTCAAGGTGGATGTAACTGCACCCCCCGTGGCAGATTTCAGTAATGTATTTCATTACATAGGTTATAGTTAGATGATTGCTAATTAACTTGGCACTAATCCCAGCAATGTCTAGTTTCTTATCTTGAATAAGTGGGCAAAATGTCACAGTATTACCAATGGACAACTCAAAGGTCACTGGCTTGCTTCCAATGATGGGATCAATCATGGTCACTTCAAAGAGGGATGCGAACAGCAAAAATCCTTCCTTTTCTCCAAAGAAATTCTGTAAGACAAAATAAGACAAGTTGTCAAATACACCAGGTAGTCTCCTGTAACAAGAACACAAGAAGAGGGGTCTTAAGTACTCAAACTTAAATAATCAGGCACTAATAATGCAGCAAATGGTATGCCAGAGTGGGTTTATTATCGTGTTAGGTTTCTGGGGGATGTAGGCGGTGCTGACCTCAGGCAAGGGATGAATCTCCTCCATCTCCACAGTCACAGCCCCGGGTACCTCTGTACCTGCCTCCTCAGACTCCTCTGCAGGCCCCCCCGGGCCTGGTGCTGCTACACATCACACCAACAACAACAAATCACCAAAGCTTGCAGAACAACCCATCCCTTCCCATACTTAGCCTTTAACTGATGGCACCGCACTATACCATAAAACAACATCACACAGACCAACTAACAACATACTAAACTGCAATCCAAAATACAACAACCATTGTAACTTGTACAATAACTGTTTGCTACCTTCTTGCTTCTTTTCCTTGGACTTCCGGCTCTTCTTCTTGAGGGAGAGCTTGCCAAGGGCGCTCCTGACACCGGCTGTGGCCTTGCTGTTCTCCCCTGCAGCAGTGTTGGGGGAGGAGTAGACCTCCACACTGAGAGACAGCAGCATGCGGCCCCGGTAGAAGATGCCCTCGCTCAGACCTTCGTTCAGAACCTGGTGGATGTCGCCCAGGGCAGAGTTCTGAGGGGAGCCGTACAGGTTGATCCAGGACGGGCCAAAGGTGGGGTTGAACCCTGGAGAGGATGGAAAGGATGAACCCAGGGAGACCACACCAGAGAGAGGGGAATGATAATGTCATTACTGAGAGATACAGTATAATTGACAGATGGATGTTTACATCAAATTTGTAATAGACAGGACCAAAGACGGTAACACCTCCTACAAATACCATCTCCATCATGCATTATAAGTGCATTAATGTTATGAGCTATGCATAATGCAATATAATACACAGCATAATAATTCCGTTATGTAATTTTATCATACTGCATTATGAACAGGCAAAATTTTGCCTAATTAACATTGTGATACATATTTGTTGAGGAAGAGGGTGGAATGTGAATATATCCCTTGATTATAATTTTTATAAGGCATTATGACAGTACATATTGTATTATACATGGGTGGAAATGGGGGGGGGCGGGTTCTGGGAGTGAAATCCCAGGGAGAACCCTGGGAAATCATTTTGACATGCAAAAAGAAATGGGAATTCTACATTGAATTCAATTAGTGAAATAATTTTGATTCGTAAGAATTGGTTCCCAGAGTATTTTTTTTCTCCATTTCCACCCCTGATTATACATCTTTATCCGCAGTTATAAACACCCGTGTTGTGCATGCATAGCATTATGCAGATTACAATATAAATGTGCATTATAAAGAAGTTATTATAAGGTAAGTGTTACTTGAGACAATTCCTATATTTTTATAGTAAATCCCTTCCCCCAAGAAAAACCTTTATCATTCTGTCGATAGTAGCTTTGGACCGCAAAATGGATCTTGACAGGACATTGAGCTTAGATGTATCATAGTTGTGCGAAGCTCCAGTGCCTGGCGTCTGAAATCAATACAGACCTAAAGTATACCGTTTCCCCCAAAAAATGTTTCCTGTCAACAAAGGCATATTCATAATCTCCAAGAACAATACTTACCACCAGGCAACATGTTCAACTCTGACTCATTAGATACATTTAGATTATATAAATCGTATCAAAACATGCTTAGTACTGTTAGAAAGGTAAGAACCATGGGATTCTGTCACCCACAACTTGACTATTACAGAGCCAGAGCAACAGCAGGCAAAGAAAAGCTATTTATTATTTATTTTTTTTACATTTTTGTCACCATGTTGGGGAATTTTTTGTTGTTGAAAGTCTAGGTTTTAAATAAAATATCTCACTAATTTAGGGTGACCACATTTAAAATACCCAAATGGGGGACAACAGGATGATATTGTGGGACATTCGTGGGCCAGTGTATCCAACATGAATAATTTTTAGAAGCAGCACTCCCCCTGTTGGAAGATGCATAAAACGCATACATATATTGCAACGTCTGCCTATGCCCAAACATAGTAAAAAAAATTATTTAAAATAATAAGACATCCTCAAACCCCAAATAAGGCATACCTAATTTCAAAATGATAATTCTTCACGTTTTACTGTGAAACATCCAAGCTACATCTGCATGCCAATCATTTGATCTCAATCATTTTTATGGGAATATGCATTTAGATCTTCTTGGAATTACTGTTTTGTAAGCCAATTAGAGCAGATGGCGTTAACAAACTATATAGCCTTTATGTATTTTGTTTAAATTAAAGCACATTCTGCCTAGTGGCGCACACTGCTGAGTTTTGGACGCATGCAAATAATTTTTGGACTATACGGCTAACCATCCTAAAATATAATTAGAAACGAGGTGGTGTTTTTGATGTAACAGTAAGGCTATGCTATTATATCTGATTCTGTTATGTAGAACACTTATAATCATTATGTGATCTTCCAAGACATTGATTCAGCTTTGATCTAACTTTACTAAATGAGCACCATTGTGAGGGTGCAGTGCGCTCCAGGAGCATCACACCCCTGTTCCTGCTACACCAAACAAGCTAATTGATGAGCACCAAGTACTACTATTTTGCCTTGCGCAAAATTTGGTGATACAGAAACGAGAGACCACGTGTGGCTGTTTTATGAAAATCTGGGAATATTTAGCCAAGGAAATATTTTTGGTTGGTCTCAGGGAATGTAAAACAGTTAGGAATGGAGACGTTCGAAATGGGATTGAGTAAAGTAGCAGCAAATAGGTTGAATGAGCAACTAATGAGCATGGAGAGCCTCACAAGTTTGACAAAATTAACTTGTCTTTCAGTCTAAATGTACTTACGTTGGTAGCTCTTAGTCAGAAGTAACTGTCCTTTCCAAATTTTGCTGGAATTTCAACCTGGACTCAGGGTTAGGTAACATAGTAAACCAAATGTAGTAACCAAAAAAGTGTTAAACAAATCAAAATATATGATATATTTGAGATTCGTCAAAGTAGCCACCCTTTGTTTTGATGACAGCTTTGCACACTCTTGGCATTTTCTCAACCAGCTTCATGAGGAAGCCGGAATGCATTTCGATTAACAGGTGTGCCTTGTTAATTTGTGGAATTCCTTTCCTTAATGCGTTAGAGCCAATCAGTTGTGTTGTGACCAGGTAGGGGTGGTATACAGATGATAGTCCTATTTGGTAAAAGACCAAGTCCATATTATGGCAAGAACAGCTCAAATATGCAAAGAGAAACGACAGTCCATCATTACTTTAACACATAAAGGTCAGTCAATACGGAAAATTTCAAGAACTTTGTGCAGTTTAAAAAAACGTAAAACGCTATGAAGAAACTGGCTCTGGGAAGTCCCAGAGTTACCTCTGCTGCAGAGGATAAGTTCATTAGAGTTAACTGCACCTCAGACTGCAGTCAAAATAAATGCTTCACAGAGTTCAAGTAACAGACACATCTCAACATCAACTGTTCAGAGACTGCATGAAGCAGGCCTTCATGGTCGAATTGCTGCAAAGAAACAACTAATAAAGGACACCAATAAGAAGAAGAGACTTGCTTGGGCCAAGAAACACGAGCAATGGACATTAGACCGGTGGAAATCTGTCCTTTGGTCTGATGATTCTAAATTTGAGGATTTTGGTTCCAACCGCGGTGTCTTTGTGAGACGCAGAGTAGATGAACAGATGATCTCCGCATGTGTAGTTCCCACCGTGAGGCATGGAGGAGGAGGTGTGAAGATTTAGGGGTGCTTTGCTGAGGACACTGGGTGATTTATTTACAATTCAAGGCACACTTAACCAGCATGGCTACCACAGCATTCTGCAGCGATACGCCATCCCATCTGGTTTGCGCTTATTCGGACTTACATTATTTTTTTTTTCAACAGGACAATGACCCAACCCACCTCCACGCTGCGTAAGGGCTATTTGACCAAGAAGGAGAGTAATAGAGTGCTGCATCAGATGACCTGGCCTTCACATCATCCGACCTCAACCCAATTGAGATGATTTGGGATGAGTTGGACTGTAGAGTGAATGAAAAGCAGCCTAAACAAGTGCTCAGCATATGTGGGAACTCCTTCAAGACTGTTGGAAAAGCATTCCTCGTGAAGCTGGTTGAGAGAATGCCAAGAGTGTGCAAAGCTGTCATTAAGGCAAAGGGTGGCTACTTTGAAGAATCTCAAATCTAATATATATTTTGATTTGTTTAACAATTTTTTTGTTACTACATGATTCCATATGTGTTATTTCATAGTTTTGATGTCTTCACTATTATTCTACAATGTAGAAAATAGTTTTTTTTAAATAAAGAAAAATCCTGGAATGAGTAGGTGTGTCTAAACTTTTGACTGGTACTGTATATATTTTCATAATGAGACAGGTTGAAATGTCTGACTTAATTACCAACCTGGACTCAGGGGTAAATGTAACATAGTAAAAGTAAATCTAAGGCATAAAGAGACAGGTTGGAATGTCTGACTTAAATACAATGTATTCATTTTGCGGATGTCCATCAACCATTTCATCTGACATGTTATGAATTACAATTTGTACGATATGTTACGAATTGCAATTTATACAATATGTACCATTCTCTAAGGCCTGGCCACCTTGGTTACTGTTGCAACCTCGGTCAACATTATCCCGGGAAGCCCATATCCCCAAAAGAAAAAAAATAATAATACGAAATAAGGTTTTGAAGTGTCTGCCCTATATCTAGGAGATCTAAGAAAGTTCAGGTAATATTTTTGCTTTTTTGGACACATATTTACCTCCAGACTTTCATTCCTTTCTATGTGTTACCTTCAGATGAGTCTTGTGACACTTGTGGGGGTCGTAGAGCCAAACCGTTCGGATGTTAAGGTCGTTTTTGTGAGAAGACCGATTTTCGGGATGTCTCATGGTCTGACAATCACTGCTCTAGCTCAGCCACCTTCCACCGCAGGCGCAAGGACGACATAGGCGGATGCGGTGGATTGCCAATGGAAAAACCCTGACATCTCTAGCTTAAATTGACGGATTTTGATTGGGATTTTTTAAATGTTACTTAGATTGATGTACGGGTGGATTTTAAATGAAGGATTTTAATTGAAGGTTGTAGTGTGGCTAGCCACTGGATGGCTCTGAATGCACTGTCAGCATGCAGCCAAAGTTACTAACCACTTTTGGAGCTAACTGGGACTCTCAAATTGTATCCTAATGTCAACAGCAGATAAAAGTTGTATTCATAACATGAATAACTTAGCTAATATACTTTATTTTTTATAAGTTATATTAACTGGCTAGCTAGCTAGTGTTAGCAGCATTGGGTGGTCAATAAGACTGAGAGCTAGCTAACCAGCTGAGCTAGCAAACAATGTAACAAAAGTATAATTTCGGATTCTAAAAAATATTCCAGGGATATTTCAGGAATCCCAGTAGCATGTACCCCTGGTGCACTGTTTAATTATTTAGCCATTTAAACAATTCGTTTTTGGATGAAAATTAATTTTTGCAATGCCCTCAATGGCTTCCATGCGTTTAAAATGTAAGCTTGTCCAAGGTGTCGGACTCAACAACAGTTGATTGGTTGCCACAAATTCTGGGGCGCGGCTTAGCAAAGGGTAAATTACTATTCTAAAAGGATTGTCGATTTTTTTTAAGAGGGAAAAAAGTGACATCTTTTAACTCATGGTGGCGCTCTAAACATGTACAGTTCCCATAGGTGTAGGGCTTGTACAACGAGCCATGCCTTAATCTTTCGTAGTACAAGAATGACAGTACATAGAAGAAAAGCTGATGTAATCACTGATGTAATCAGATCTCATGTCTAATTCCCAGTGCGTCCACTAACCGCAGTAGCAGATCACATCACATGACTAAAATGTAAATGTAAAATCACATGACGTGACTTTGCCAATTGAAACCAGATGTGTCTGGTTTGATCTGGTTTGGGTAGCGAACTGAACTGATTTTCAAGCCTGTCAATTTAAAACTGCCTGGTGGGAAGTATTGTTCCTAGAGATTATGGATATGCCTTTGTTGAAGGGATTTTTGGGGGGATGAAACCGTTCACACTTTAGGTCTGTATTGATTTCGGACGGCAGGCACTGTCACCTCACGCAACTAGGATCCATCTAAGCCCAAAGTCCCATCAATATCCTAGTTGTGGTCAGGATCCAACTTGTGGTAAGAAGCTATGGCGATAGTAGTCTGCTAAAAAGAGAGTTTAGGTCTTCTGCTGCAGACGCTACCATTTCTGTTGGGGTTGGAGATTTGCTGCATGTCAAGAAAGTGTGTCCCCACTGCCACATCGCCAATGTTGGCATCATCCAGGATCTGCACTTTGATTCGCCGGGCAAGGGGAGGAAACTGCTCGATGAAAGAGATCTGCTCATTCCACTCAGGAGTGTTGGTGTTGGACTCCACTGACGTCTCACCCTTTAATAAAAAGCAGTATTTCTCAATTGAAGCAGTCCATTGATACATTCACATACTGTAGGTCTTACAATTAAATTATAAAAATCAGGCTAGTTTCATTTTAGATAAAGGTTAATTATTTGATTTTAAAAAAACTCCCAAAATCCGGAGAGCGGTTTAGTGCTATTGTAATCCTATCCCTAGTCTTACAGTACATCAAGAGAAGGAATGCAGTAAAGGAAATATAGGGTTGTGCCATGATGTGAATGAGGTGACAAGGCAGCCACAGTGACACACTCCATTTGTTTGGAAACAGGGGTGTGTTTGCCATTACCTTACCAGCAAAGGCAGAGTGTACTGTACAAATAAAGGGACCACAACCCAGTAAACAAATAGTGGATGTATTGTAAGAGTGAGTGTTGTTGGGAGTTGAGTCATAGAAACACAAGCATATCACAGGGAGGACATAGATGGCGTGTATGACACCAGGCGGGTAGAGTTGAGAGGAACTCAAATAAGGAAGAGACATCCCATATTAAAAAATATTACAGTTTAGTATATAATACTGCTGTACTTACTAGAGAAGTATGTAGTATACTGTAGAATACTATACTACACACTGTAGTGTCCCTCGTTCATGTGTAGTACTTACTATTGACACATTGGATCCTGGTCTGCTTAAGTGTGCAACGCCCATCAATGTTGGCTCGATAACCCACATTTTTAAATTAACATTGTTGTCAAGAAATATTCCAAAAGTATGGAAATCAGCTCGTGCTGAGACTCCATTATGTTTAATTAGGCATTCCAGTTAAGAACAAATTCTTATTTACAATGAAAGCCTACCCCGGCCAAACCCTAATCCGGACGACGCTGGGCCAATTGTGCGCAGCCCTATGGGACTCCCAATCATGGGAGTGATACGGTTGTGATACAGCCTGGAATAGAACCAGGGTCTATAGTGACGCCTCTAGCACTGAGATGCAGTGCCTTAGACTGCTGCGCCACTCGGGGCCCTAATTATAGCCCCATTTAAGGCTTCGTTGTCTAGCTAAGATTCTTGAATCCTTGGTATATGTACAACTTTTCTCTTTTCTATCTGAGAAATGTATTTTGAATGTAAACCAATCAGGGTTTAGGCCTAGGCATAGCACTATTACAGCAATCACTTTAGTTGTTAATGATCTTGTCAATGATTTAGACACTAAAATGAAATGTGCTGCTTTGTTTGTGGACCTGTCAAAATCTTTTGATACTATTGAACATTTTATTAAATAAGTTGTCCTCGATAGGCCTGAGCTCTGACGCCTGTTCATGGTTTCATGATTATCTTAGTGACAGATCTCACGCCATCGTGATTGATGGGGTTAAAGGAAAACTCCACCCAAAAACAATATCTTTCTATTTCTTTAGAAAACGTGATTGCTGACAAGCAAAACATTCTTGGGGACTATGTCAACAATGGACTAATGAAACAAATACCAAAAGATCGTTTTGGGTGGAATTTTCCTTTAAGTCCGAATTTCTTGAAGTACGTAAAGGTGTTTCGTGGGGTTGAAACTAGAACTTCTTCTTTTCATTTTTGATATAAATGCTATTGGTCAATCAAAATGTAATTTAATCTATATGCAGATGATACTATTATGTACGCAATTTACCCAACTGCTGACCTGGCTGTGGCAAGACTACAGTCTGATTTTTCAGTTGTAGGAAGTCCTTACTGATTTAAAACTCGTACTTAATACGTGCAAAACAAATACGTTGTTTTCAAGTTCATGTAAGATTGTCTCAGCTGGATTACATCTTTACTCATCGGATGGTTCTTTAATCGAACGAGTCCCTGCATACAAATGCCTTGGTATGTAGAATGACAATGATTTATTGTTTAAAAAACATACGACTGAGCTTGTTTTAGAAACTAAGATTTAATTTTTTTTTTTTTTTTTTTTTTTTTTTTTAAACAGGAACAGATGTTGTCTCTCTCTAGTCAGCAGGAAGCAGATTGTGCAGTCAATCTTTCTACCTGGTCTTGATTATGGTGATACTATTTATCATAGTGCAGCTGCTTTTAATTGTAAACCCTTGGATGCCGTTTTATCACAAGAGACAGTTGTAGCCTAGTGGTTAGAGCGTTGGGCCAGTAACCGAAAGGCTGTTAGATCGAATCCCCGAGCTGACAAGGTAAAAATCTGTCGTTCTGCCCCTGAACAAGGCAGTTAACCCACTGTTCCTAGGCCGTCATTGTAAATAAGAATTTGTTCTTAACTGACTTGCCTAGTTAAATAAAAAAATGTAATAAAAAAATGACACCCTGTCAAAATAAAGGTTAAATAAAAAATACAAAAAAAAAACTATAGAATGTTGCAGTATATTGTAGAATATCCACACAAAACAATCACTGCAGTATATACTACAGTAATGTCCAAAACCTACTTACAGGTTATAGAAAATGTGCTATTTTAGTATTTCTCCAGTAGGTTTCCTGAAGGAGAAAGCCTCCACTTCTATGTCACATATAATAAAACACTACAGTAAATACTAGATTATGCTACAGTCTGCAAAAACACTACATTACACAATAGTACAGTTCTTTTATTTATTTATTTTATTATTTATACTATAGTTAACTGTAAATACTACAGTATACTACAAAAACACTACATTACACTATAGTATATACTACAGTTCTTTTATTTATTTATTTTATTTATTATTTATACTATAGTTTACTGTTAACTGTTAACTGTAAATACTACAGTATACTACAAAAACACTACATTAATTACTATAGTATATATTGCAGTTTTCTTTTATTTATTTATACTACAGTAAAGTCAGCAAAAACACTACAGTACAGCAAAAACACTACAGTGAATACTACAGTACTTAAATGCAGGGCCCATCTGCAAAATAGGCCATGACTCCCTGGTTAAATAAAGGTTAAAAAAAAATTGTATACTACACTAATGACTGAATACACAAAACCAACAAAACCATTTAATAGACTATTTGTTATATGAATGCAACCGAAATTGATTTGATATACCTTATTTCTAGCATATATCCAACAGATTTGGGTCAATTCCATTTAAATTCAGTCAAATCAGGAAGTCAATTTTCCTCATGACGAAAATGGAATTGGAATTTCAGTTTACTTCCTGAATTGACTGAATTTAAATGGAATTGATCAAAACCTTTTTTTTTTTTTTTATTATTATTTTTTTAATTTTATCCCATTTTCTCCCCAATTTTCGTGGTATCCAATCGCTAGTAATTACTACCTTGTCTCATCGCTACAACTCCCGTACGGGCTCGGGAGAGACGAAGGTCGAAAGCCATGCGTCCTCCGAAGCACAACCCAACCAGCCGTACTGCTTCTTAACACAGCGCGCCTCCAACCCGGAAGCCAGCCGCACCAATGTGTCGGAGGAAACACCGTGTACCTGGCCCCCTTGGTTGGCGCGCACTGCGCCCGGCCCGCCACAGGAGTCGCTGGAGCGCGATGAGACAAGGATATCCCTACCGGCCAAACCCTCCCTACCCCGGACGACGCTATGCCAATTGTGCGTCGCCCCACGGACCTCCCGGTCGCGGCCGGCTGCGACAGAGCCTGGGCGCGAACCCAGAGACTCTGGTGGCGCAGTTAGCACTGCGATGCAGTGCCCTAGACCACTGCGCCACCCGGGAGGCGATCAAAACCTTGTTATTCAAAATCTAAAAGAACCTGCACCTGTACCTGTTGGCCTGCGAATGTGACCTGCACGTAAGGGTCAATGAAGACCTTCTTGTCCCCCATCATCTTAGAGAAGCTACCCAGGAAGCCAGCACTCATACTGGGTAAACCTTCTGCCTTGTAGATCTTCACCAGGAACTTAGCCCAGGGCCTCTCCATTGGCATTCTCTTGGGCAAGAGCAGGTTCCTACACAGAGAGGAAAGCAACATGAGCCCAATTTCAATTCAAATCAATACAACTTAACTTATCCTCTCAGAGGCAATTAAGAAAGGCAAATCCAGGAATAGTGAGCAGTTATAGCTTTCCTGCATCAATATTTTGTTGTTGTTGAATGAATGAACAATACGGGCAGAAGGAAAATAAAATGGGAAATCAGACAATGAATTCAAAATAAACACAGCAAAAAAATAAACATCCCTATTTCAGGACCCTGTCTTTCAAAGATAATTCGTAAAAATCTGAATAACTTCACAGATCTTCATTGTAAAGGGTTTAACACTGTTTCCCATGCTTGTTCAATGAACCATAAACAATTAATTTACATGCACCTGTGGAACGGTCGTTAAGACACTAACAGCTTACAGACGGTAGGCAATTAAGGTTACAGTTGTGAAAACTTAGGACACAAAAGAGGCCTTTCTACTGACTCTGAAAAACACCAAAAGAAAGATGCCCACGGTCCCTGCTCATCTGCGTGAATGTGCCTTAGGCATGCTGCAAGGAGGCATGAGGACTGCAGATGTGGCCAGGGCAATAAATTGCAATGTCCGTACTGTGAGACGCCTAAGACAGCGCTACAGGGAGACAGGACGGACAGCTGATCGTCCTCGCAGTGGCAGACCATGTGTAAAAACACCTGCACAGGATCGGTACATCCGAACATCACACCTGCGGGAAAGGTACAGGATGGCAACAACAACTGCCCGAGTTACACCAGGAACGCACAATCCCTCCATCAGTGCTCAGACTGTCCGCAATAGGCTGAGAGAGGCTGGGCTGAGGGCTTGTAGGCCTGTTGTAAGGCAGGTCCTCACCAGACATCACCGGCAACAGCGTCGCCCTACGGGCACAAACCCAACGTCACTGGACCAGACAGGACTGGCAAAAAGTGCTCTTCACTGATGAGTCGCGGTTTTGTCTCACCAGGGGTGATGGTCGGATTCGTGTTTATCGTCAAAGGAATGAGCGTTACACCGAGGCCTGTACACTGGAGCGGGATCGATTTGGAGGTGGAGGGTCCATCATGGTCTGGGGCACTGTGTCACAGCATCATTGGACTGAGCTTGTTGTCATTGCAGGCAATCTCAACGCTGTGCGTTACAGGGAAGACATCCTCCTCCCTCATGATGTACCCTTCCTGCAGGCTCATCCTTACATGACCCTCCAGCATGACAATGCCACCAGCCATACTGCTCGTTCTGTGCGTGATTTCCTGCAAGACAGGAATGTCAGTGTTCTGCCATGGCCAGCGAAGAGCCCGGATCTCAATCCCATTGAGCACGTCTGGGACCTGTTGGATCGGAGGGTGAGGGCTAGGGCCATTCCCCCCAGAAATGTCCGGGAACTTGCAGGTGCCTTGGTGGAAGAGTGGGGTAACATCTCACAGCAAGAACTGGCAAATCTGGTGCAGTCCATGAGGAGGAGATGCACTGCAGTACTTAATGCAGCTGGTGGCCACACCAGATACTGACTGTTACTTTTGATTTTGCTCAGGGACACATTATTCCATTTCTGTTAGTCACGTCTGTGGAACTTGTGCAGTTTATGTCGCAGTTGTTGAATCTTGTTATGTTCATACAAATATTTACACACGTTACGTTTGCTGAAAATAAACGCAGTTGACCGTGAGAGGACGTTTCATTTTTTGCTGAGTTTAGCTTAAAGTGAGTTATAAACACCACCCACCAAGGAGTAGTCTACATGGCTAATAAAATGTTACGCATTTGTCTTAGGAGGCATATGACTTACGTCTCAATGTCATTGTTCTGACTGCCTAAAGGAGGCAAACTGGGCATTCCCATTGCGTCTCCTTTCATCACAACACTCAAGGTGCACTTCACGAAGCCTTTTATCCCTGTCCGGGTGTCACTGGGATCGGTAAGGGGAGCCCACTTCTGGTAGAACCTGTGATCTGTTGCGACAGAAAGATATACTTCTTAATGAGTAAAAAAATACAAGGCTGATATTTATATTGAATAGTGATGTCAAAATGAATGACTATCCCAACTCCCTAAAATTACAATATTGAAAGAATAAGAACTATTCCCTGTAACCTTTAAATCATAGAGTTTATCTTCCCTTTATTACATGCTTCCAAGTTTTTGTGTCATATCCTGTTTACCTTGCTGACTGTACACAGTGCTGATGTCAATTTTGAAGGTGCCGATAAGTGTCATCATAAATCCCAACATCTTTTTGTGAACAACCTATGTGGTAAAACAAAGGCTCAGTATATCCAAGGATAACATCACATTATCTTAACTGATCCGGTGAGCCCAGGACATTATGTATCACACCAAATGTTCCAGTGTGCAAATGCTGCTTCAGGACAAAGATACCTCCTTTCACTTTACACTGATATATACAGTGGGGAGAACAAGTATTTGATACACTGCCGATTTTGCAGGTTTTCCTGTGGCTCCGTAAGAAGCATCTCAAGGTCCTGGAGTGGCCTAGCCAGTCTCCAGACCTGAACCCAATAGAAAATCTTTGGAGGGAGCTGAAAGTCTGTATTGCCCAGCGACAGCCCCGAAACCTGAAGGATCTGGAGAAGGTCTGTATGGAGGAGTGGGCCAAAATCCCTGCTGCAGTGTGTGCAAACCTGGTCATGAACTACAGGAAACGTATGATCTCTGTAATTGCAAACAAAGGTTTCTGTACCAAATATTAAGTTCTGCTTTTCTGATGTATCAAATACTTACGCCATGCAATAACATTTTACATTTACATTTTAGTCATTTAGCAGACGCTCTTATCCAAAGCGACTTACAGTAGAGTGCATACATTTTATTACATTTTTACATACTGAGACAAGGATATCCCTACCGGCCAAACCCTCCCTAACCCGGACGACGCTATGCCAATTGTGCGTCGCCCCACGGACCTCCCGGTTGCGGCCGGCTGCGACAGAGCCTGGGCGTGAACCCAGAGACTCTGGTGGCGCAGCTAGCACTGCGATGCAGTGCCCTAGACCACTGCGCCACCCGGGAGGCATTAAAATGCAAATGAATTACTTAAAAATCATACAATGTGATTTTCTGGATTTTTGTTTTAGATTCCGTCTCTCACAGTTGAAGTGTACCTATGATAAAAAATTACAGACCTCTACATGCTTTGTAAGTAGGAAAACCTGCAAAATCCTTGTTCTCCCCACTGTATATTGAATCAAATTCTGATGATCAAAAATGTCAAGTCCAGACATACAACTAACAAATTTTACAACTTACCATTATCTCAATAACTTTATCAAACAGAACATCTTGTGTCTCCTGGAACTCAAACATGAAGTTCTGAGAGAGGAAAGAAACATTGAAGTAACGTGTGGGGAATTGAAACCTTAAGTAAAGAGTCTCTTGGACACCTCCACATATAAAGTAAATGATCTTATTCGATTACACTCAACATCATATGTATTTGGACAGTGAAGCAAACATTTTTTATTTGTCTCTATACTTTTGGGTTTGAGATCAAATGTTGCATACGAGGGTATTATTTGAGGGTATTTTCATACATATCGGTTTTACTGTTTCGAAATGAAAGCATTATCTAGTCCCCCCATTGGAAGAAGTCATAAGTATTTGCAATTTGTTTTAGGTTATGTTTTCCCAATAGGAGCTGATCGGTGAATAATGACTGGTCATTTTTTTTCTACGTTTGGTAGATAAGATGTTTCTGAACACAAATTAATCCTGATAATGTCATGATTAAGAAAAATCACGAATAAATCATGAATAATGATGACAGAGGAGTCTAGCATTTTGGGGGGAATTTGTGAATTTGAAATTGTGAATTTGTGCCTATGTAACTTTCTCACTGATCCTTATTCACAGTTCATTCATGGTTATCCATAATCATGGTAGCACTAGTATCCAAATTCATTTAGAAGTGTTCAGAAAAATCTTCTATTCTTACTTACAATAAAAGTGACTCCAAAATGACACAATACATTATTCACCATTCAGTTCCTATTGAGCAAAACAATATCTGGTGAAAAAGATATGCATGAAAATACCCTCAAATAAAAGGTGACATTCTGAAATGTTGCCTCAAATGAAATATTTGATTTCAAATTCAAAATGCTGGAGTATAAAGACACATTTAAGACTGTCCAAATACAAATGGTGTTGAGTGTATATTCTACACCCCTGAGACGCAGGGTTAAATAGCCCACCTCATTGTAGAATGGACAGTTGGTGGACTTCTGTGTAGCAGTTTTCTTCTTCACTTCTCCCACTCTGATGTACACGGCTGGGTTTATGTTCACGCCCACCAGTTTCTGGGCCTCCAATACATTCACATTAACCTGAGAGAAAGAGCGAAAGAGACTTTAAGATGCTGGTCTTGAAATTAAGTTTTTCATGGGACAAATAATGGTGTGATCATAAAGATTAGATGGACTCAACTTTGTCCCGCTTTAAATTAAGTGCAATTCATGAAGGCCTTATCAAGCATTAATAAAGGCTTCAAAATCACAATATTATTGTGTCACAAATCATCTAGAACTGTATGTCATGCTCTATCAAGGATTCATAAATGTGACATAACTGTGTGACATAACCACCAATGTCAAATATTACATAAACCAGTGCTTTTTAAAGGGTGAAATAAGCATCTCTTAATAATGGTGTTGGGGGAAACTTTTCCTTTGCCTTCTCCTCCATCACTCACCTGGAAGCTCTGTACTCGAGGTATGGCGGCAAGCACATGCTTTGAAAGAGGTCTGCAACGACTAAAACACAGACAACTCAGCATAAAAATATAATCGTTTTCAACGTAAACTACTGTGTATAAAATCCCTCTACAGAAACATGAGAAGAAAAAAAGACCTTAAAATGGGAGTGAAAATTATGTTGGCAGACTCCATGTCTGATATATCATAATCGTCATCATCCTCGTCATCGTCTTCATCATCCTCGTCCCCGGTTTTGACCAGACCGCGCCCTAATTTCCTGGTCTCTCGGTCGAGTTTCTCGGGTCGCAGACTCTGCTTTGACCTGAGAGTCAGAGTATCATAATTTGGATCATTGTCATATGAAACACAACAAGAAATACAAATACAGGTGTCTGGACGAATGAACAAAATGTCTAAAACTTGAGAAATCGTCCACAGAAACTTTCCATATGACTAGAGTTCACTGAATGTGATCTTATCTCAGAATGGCATTAATCAATCAAATTTGAGCACTCCTCAATAATCTCTCAATTACAGTGTCTAGGACTTACCTAGGCTCAGCAAAACCTGAGTTTCTGATAACAAGGCCTGAGCTGAGAAAAGGGGAAAGGAGAGAAAATGAGAAGAGAGTTTGATATGTGACTTGAAGATTTAAAAAAAATATAATGATATATTAATTCATCAACATTAGGAATAACATAACAACATCAATGAGTATGCAATCTGTTATCAAATATAGACAAATATGGTGGACGAAATGGTGCAGTATTCTACATACTATTCTTTCACTCACTCATCATTGTCTTCCACATTGAGGAATTCCTCACCCTCCCATCCACCGGCAGCACCTTGCACAGGGTGGTATCGTACGTCCAGCTCAATGTATATCTGAACACATGAAGTATATAAAAAAGTGCCTTTATAGATAAATAAACATGTGTGTGTGTGTGTATGTGTTGTGTATGTGTGTACCAGGATCGTACGTTTAAAAAATGCATTCTACAGTAAAGTGGAGGTTCATTCTCGGTATCCTCCCTGCAGAAGCCTCCACTGGTGTATGTGTTTGACTTACATTTGTCAGGCTGTGGTTGCTGTCTGTCAGTGGCTCTCGGAGTATCAGTCTCCCAGAGGTCACCACATGCTGGAGGCTGATGATTAATTTACCCAGGAGCCTGAGGGAGACATCACGGTCAAACAGCGTTGGACCACCCCTCCATATATGCATATTATATATATCAATTGAATTAAACATTAGATTAAATTCAGCATTTGTCTTTTGTTGGGATTTATTTTTCCCCTCAGTGAAGAAAGGTTGGTCACAAACTCTACATACTGTAAGGTTGACAGGTTGGACCGCGGAGAGGTTTACTTGTGTGAGGAGGTGCCGGGGAGACAAAAAGCTGGTTACTCCTCCTTAAAACTCTCCTCCTGTCTATATAGATGCGTAAAGTGTGCTCTGGACAAAAATGATGGAGCTGTTCTTCCTCCAGAGAGGAGAAAGGCGGTGGGTGAAAAGCATTCTAATCTGAAGCAATTGTAGGACAGGCTGTAGGGTAACCTTAGATAACCCCAGGGCAAATTGCAGACACGAGTGATGAACTGCATGCAGCTCACACACGTATTGATTTGCAGAAGTAAGGGCAAGTAGCAAAGCTGTTTTGAAAGAGAGGCACTCTCGCTTTCCATCGGCTCTAAAGGCTGCTGTGAAATACTGTAGCTTAGAGCACAATAGACAGGGGTGTGTGCTCAGTCCCATCCTGTACTGCTGTACTCCTTGTTTACACATGACTGCTGTGGCCAAGCACGACTCCAATATCCTCATTAAGTTTGCTGAGAACACAACGGTGGTAGGCCTGATAACCGACACCGTTGAGACAGCCTATAGGGAGGAGGTCAGAGACCTGGCAGTGTGGTGCCAGGACAACAACCTCTCCCTCAATGTGATTAATACAAAGGAGATGATCACGGACTACAGGAAAAGGAGGGCCGAGTACGCCCCCATTCTCATCGACAGGGCTGTAGTGGAGCAGGTTGAGAGTTTCAAGTTCCTTGGTGTCCACATCACCAACAAACTATCATGGTCCAAACACACCAAGACAGCCGTGAAGAGGGCACGACAACACCTATTCCCCCTCAGGAGACTTAAAATATTTGGCATGGGTCCTCAGATCCTCAAAAAGTTATACAGCTGCACCATCGAGAGCATCCTGACTGGTTGCATCACCGCCTCAAAGTGCTACAGAGGGTAGTGCGTACGGCCCAGTACATCACTGGGGCCAAGCTTCCTGCAATTTAGGACCTCTATACCAGTTGGTGTCAGAGGAAGGCCCAAACATGTTTCAAAGACTCCAGTCACATAGACTGTTCTCTCCGCTACCGCATGGCAAGCGGTACAAGAGCGCGAAGTCTCGGTCCAAAAGGCTCCATAACAGCTTCTACCCCGAAGCCATAGACTACTGAACATCTAATCAAATGGCTGTCCGGACTATTTGCATTGACCCCCCCCCCCCCCCCCCTTTTTTACGCTGCTCCTACTCGCTGTTTATTATCTACAGTTGAAGTCGGAAGTTTACATACACCTTAGCCAAATACATTTAAACATTAGCCTGTCAGAAGCTTCTAAAGCCATGACATCATTTTCTGGAATTTTCCAAGCTGTTTAAAGGCACAGTCAACTTTGTGTATGTAAACTTCTGACCCACTGGAATTGTGATACAGTGAATTATAAGTGAAATAATTTGTCTGCAAACAATTGTTGGAAAAATTACTTGTGTCATGCACAAAGTAGATGTCCTAACCAACTTGCCAAAACTATAGTTGTTAACAAGAAATTTGTGGAGTGGTTGATAAACGAGTTTTAATGACTCCAACCCAAGTGTATGTAAACTTCTGACTTCAACTGTACACATAGTCACTTTACCCCTACCTACATGTACATATTACCTCAAATACCTCGACTAACCCATAACCCCGCAAATTGACTTGACCACTTTACATTTTCCACAGTTTGTTATGTTAAAGCCTTATTCTAAAATGTATTAAATTGTATATTTTCTTCATTAGTCTACACACAATACCCCATAATGACAAAAGAAAAACAGGTTTTTATACATTTTAGCACATTTATTATAAAATAAAAAATGAAATATCACATAAGTATTCAGACCCTTTACTCAGCACTTTGTTGAAGCACCTTTGGCAGCGATTACAGCACTGAGCCTTCTTGGGTATGACGCTACAGGCTTGGAACACCTGTATTTGGGAAGTTTCTCCCATTCTTCTCTGCAGATCGTTTCAAGCTCTGTCAGGTTGGATGTGGAGCGTTACTGCACAGCTATTTTCAGGTCTCTCCAGAGATGTGCGATCGGGCTCTTGCTGGTCCACTCAAGGACATTGAGACTTGTCCCGAAGTCACACCTGCGTTGTCTTGGCTGTGTGCTTAGGGTCATTGTCCTGATGGAAGGTGAACTTTTGCCCTAGTCTGAGGTCCTGAGCGCTCTGGAGCAGGTTTTCATCAAGGAACTCTCTGTACTTTGCTCTGTTCATCTTTGCCTTGATCCTGACTAGTCTCCCAGTCCCTGCCACTGAAAAACATCCCCACGGCATGATGCTTTCACCACCATGCTTCACAGTAGGGATGGTGCCAGGTTTCCTCCAGGCGTGACGCTTGGCAGACGTGACCAGAGAATCTTGTTTCTCATGGTTTGAGAGTCTTGCTTTTTGGCAAACTCCAAGCGGGCTGTCATGTGCCTTTTACTGTGGAATGGCCTCCGTCTGGCCAATCTACCTTAAATGCTTGATTGGTGGAGTGCTGCAGGTATGGTTGTCCTTCTGGAAGTTTCTCCCATCTCCACAGAGGACCTCTAGAGCTCTGTCAGAGTGACCATCAGGTTCTTGGTCACCTCCCTGACCAAGGCCCTTCTCCCCCGATTGCTCAGTTTGGCCAGGTGGCCAGCTCTAGGAAGAGTCTTGGTGGTTCCAAACTTCTTCCATTTAAGAATGATGGAGGCCACTGTTTTCTTGGGGACCTTCAATGCTGCAGAAATGTTTTGGTACCCTTCCACAGATCTGTGCCTCGACACAATCCTGTCTCCAAGCTCTCGTGGCTTGGTTTTTGCTCTAACATGCACTGTCAACTGTGGGACCTTATACTGTATAGACAGGTCATGTCCAATGAATTGAATTTACCACAGATGGGCTCCAATCAAGTTGATGAAAATTCTCAAGGATGATCAATGGAAACAGGATGCACCTGAGCTCAATTTCGAGTCTCATAGCAAAGGGTCTGAATACTTATGTAAATAAGGTATATCTGTTTTTATTTTTAATACATTTGCTAAAATAAAAACTAGAAAACTGTTTTCGCTTTGTCATTATGGGGTATTGTGTGTAGATTGATGAAGATCTTTCTTTAATCAGTTTTAGAATAAGGCTGAAATGTAACAAAATCTGGAAAAGGTCAAGGGGTCTGAATACTTTCCCAATGCTTTATATATAGCTCATTATTGTTATTGTATTGTGTTACATTTATCTACTTTAGTTTATGTAGTAAATATTTTCTTAACTAATTTTTCTTAAAACTGCATTGTTGGTAAAGGGCTTGTAAGTAAGCATTTCACGGTAAGGTCTACTACACCTGTTGTATTCGGCTTGGGGTCCCATGGCGGGACTAAAGGCTTTAAACTTGGCATAAATGATGCACACCCTTCATAAAAGGGCATACAAGTGGATGTTTTCCTCCTGTATTGTTTTGGAAAAAGCATATCACTTCGGATACACAGCACTTATTGTCATACAGTGAACATGTGAAAGGGGCCCTGGCACCCACAACAACCTTAAGTGGCAGGCCTGTTGCATTTAGATTCATCCATTCACGGGCCAGGCCCAGAGGGCTAGCTGATCTGGATGAGAATGGAAGATTTATCCAGTAGAAAATGGGTGGTTTAATGGCGAACTGAACCCTGCATCCCCTCGCAATCGTGGATAGTGCACAGGGATGAACTGCACATGCGCATCAATTCTCCCTTTTGGCAGTGAGCGGTCCACAAGCTTGATGACAGAGATGGTGTGCTCCGACACTCTGGTGGCGTTCTAGAGATTCACCCTCTACATTTAAATAACTAGGCCCTCGGAGTAGGAACAGTGCTTGGTGACAACTGTGATGTTAGCCCAGCTAGTGTTAGCCTGGGGCTGTTTTAACATGCCCTTACCCATGGGCTTGAGCGTGGTAACACACAGCGTTTAATTTAGCTGAGCTAGCAGTATTTAGCTAGCTGTCAGCAGTCTGAGCTCTTTTATTCAATTACATATCCGAACTAGAGCAGCCCTTGACAGGGACTCTGTTGGTAAAAAAAAAGCTGTAGACTTTTTCCTCTAGCAGCACACTACAATGCGAGCAAGATTCAGGGTTATTGAACAAGACTTGGCCTTGCTCAACCCCCAGACATGAAATACAAAGGGGATATGAATCCTTGTCTGAAATCAAAGACCTGCATGCGCACGGACGAGGTGCGGGGTCCTTAGCCTTGTTAGAGTTGACTTGTGAATGGGGTGAGGGTAGCCATATAGCAGGGAGAAAGTTTGGTAGCTTTGTAAGCTAGCTGACATTAGCCGTGTGGGCTTTAGCCCATACAAGAGAGCTAAGCTAGTAGTGTGCTAGCAGAGGTAAACCGTGTGCGCATTTGGCCTAGCTTAAGCTAGCAGTGGCACAGCTCGCCTTGGTGCGTTAGCTAGCCTGTTTTTCGTAATCTCGTCAGACCAGATCACAGTGTGATGGGACTGGTTCCATTAGTAAGCACAAAGCAACTGATTGCTAGGTGAAATAAATACGAGAGCTAAGCTATCAGTTACTAGACAGCAGTTAGCTGGCTGATGTTAGCTGTGTGGGCTAGTAGCCTAGCTTAAGCCGCGGGAAAGCAACATGGATGGCGTCTTCCTTCACTTTTGGAGTTTCTCTGACCTTATCACCATGAGGTGGGTCAGTCTAGTAAGCACAAGGTTAGCTGTGAGGCTTTAGTTTTAGCTAAGCTGTTAGTTAGTTAAACTGGTAGTTAGCTAGCTGGCATTTCCCTCATGGGCTAGTAGCCTAGCTTGAGCTAGCACAAAGCTAGCCGAAGAAAGCCGCGTGGGTGGCGTCTTTCTCTGGTCTTGCATGTCCCTTTGACTGTAGCACCGGTTGGACAGGGCAGTTAGCACAAAATGAGTGAATGCTAGGTGCGCTAAACAAGGGAGCTGGATAGTAATTCCACCATTGGTGGGTAGGACTAGCTAGAAGCGGTAACGTAAATTCACTCACTTTTGTACATCGTACAATTTACCTTATTTTAGCTCCCAAAAAACGTAACACTTCCAGATCAACTGTAATGTCAATACCATTGTAAAGCACAATTTCTCCCCTTTCCAACAAAATCGATGTCGAGACCTCCACGCTGCCTGTTTCTGCATGATTCAGGAAGGCAATGAGCTCCGTCGGGTCTTTTTAAAAATGGCGGGTGGGGAAGCAAAACTAATGCATGATAGTGAGAAGGAGAGATGTCGTGTGGGGAAACGGCTTTTTTTCACTCGATCTGTCCAACTTATCACCTTATCGCCTCTAAAATGTAAATAAAATACTATAAAGAGTTTATATAATGTGTCATTATGAATTTGAATTGGGTTTTTAGGGCGGTGCTAAAGTGATCTTCAGAAGTAAACAGTGGCTTTGAGAGTCCTGATCGCTTGCAGTGATTACACAAAATATGACTACGTATCCCCCCTTACCCCTGTCACTGTCCATTTCTTGTTTTTAAACAATGAGAGAAGTGCTACACCTGGTGGAGAGAGATTGTAAGACAGAAATAGTTGCTTTATGCGTGCTGTACGTCACGGCATGACACGTTACAATGTAACGGTCAGTTTTTTCAACTTTTCTCCAATACTATAGAGCCATTACCATGTCGATCAACGCTTGAATAGAAACCTAGTTCACACCCCAGATTTTGAAGTCAACACAGTCGCTACAGTCCCATTAGTTTTCTTTGCAGCCTCGTTTGAATGTCGCGGTTGCGCACATTTGTACGGAATGGGGTGAGTTTACGTTAGCTAGTTTGCCTTGACGAGTTAGCTAGCTTGGTAAGATCGCTTTGCAGTTTTAGCTAGCCGAGTTATCTTAGCTTTGCAGTGTTAGCTAGCCTAGTTTCGAGAGCCTCTTTGTTTCACACGCAACGACTTATAAAGGGGAGGGTCAGGAGAGTCCCTCCCGGTCGCAGCGCAGCCTGTCTGTCTTCGACAGAAGTGGTGATAGCCCAAAGAGAGATATCGTGAGATATCGAACAATTATTTGAAAGAGAACCACTATTGATATGTGTGGCCTTGCATTTCACAGTTACGTCATATGATCTGTAGACTGACCTGTTGCTGAAAACCTTGCTGCAGTTGTACACACTGACAGAGAGTACCTCGTGCTTGATGACCTTCCCATAGTGTGGCCACCTGAAGTGCTGCAGAAATGGAGACATTCAAGAGTATGGAACAGCTGTTAGTAATTTGTGAGGGGGCGATATTCTCTCATCAATCACACATTTGCTTGCCCTTTCCAGGATCCCAGGACAGAAGTGAACTTTGTATTTTGTAAACAAAACACTTAAAAGTCACTGATGACATCTGTATTTAAAGTTTTGCTAGAGGGACCAACATGATTGGAATTTCTGCAAAACTTTTCAGGCATTAGTTCATTGTTGTTCCGCTGTAAATATATTTGTAAAAAGAACTGTTCAGGAAAACAGTAACACAATAAAATGGGATCATGCATGTGTCTGTTCAAATTGTATAATAGCATTAATCAAACATCATTAGCAGTCGATAACTGCCACTAACTAACCCTCAACAACTGCGAATGCAAACAAGAAACTGAATACGTTTCTTTACGAGGGACATGGAGACTCCTGATGTTGATTCAGTACCACCTTCCATTTGTGTTTGTGAAAGGTTAACCCCAGTCTCTCTCTCTCTCTGTCTGTATTTGTGTGTGCATGCTTGTGTCACCCAGTGCCACTGTGAGCGTAACACCCGTGTTTGCTATGTGTGGAGAATGTCCACCCATTACCAGTAAGGTAAATGGCAACTTGATGACTCACAGAGAGAAGAGCCTTCAGCTCCATCCAACCTACAAGTAGTGATAGCATTGCTAATAAAAGATCATACAAAGAACCTGGAGAAGTAAGAAGAGAGAGAGCAAGCTGTTCCTGGGGCTCTGTTCACAAACACAAAAAGACCCCACAGACCTCCAGGACATTAACACAATTAGACCCAACCAAATAATGAGAAAACAAAAAGATAATTACTTGACACATTGGAAAGAATTAACAAAAAAACTTAGTAAACTAGAATGCTATTTGGCCCTAAACAGAGAGAATACCTGACCACTGTGATTGACCAAAACTTAAGGAAAGCTTTGACTATGTACAGACTCAGTGAGCATAGCCTTGCAACTGAGAAAGGCCACCGTAGGCAGACCTGGCTCTCAAGAGAAGACAGGCCATGTGCACACTGCCCACCAAAATGTGGTGGAAACAGCTGCAGTTCCTAACCTCCTGCCCAATGTATGACCATATTAGAGACACATATTTCCCTCATATTACACAGAGCCACAAAGAATTAAAAAACAAACCCAATTTTGATAAACTCCCATAGTGCCAAACTCCCATAGTGCCATTTCTGTTCCCACAAGAAATGGGCAACCAGTGAAGAACAAACACCATTGTAAATACAGCTTGATGCTGCTTTCCAATACTTTTTGATGTCATGATGACCAATGCTTAAAACCTCTTAAGGATCGGATCCATTTTTTTAACCCAAATCTAACTGCCTGTAGCTCAGAACCTGAAGCAAGGATATGCATATTCTTCAAATCAAATCAAATTGTATTAGTCACATGTGCCGAATACAACAGGTGTAGACCTTACAGTGAAATGCTTACTTACGAGCCCCTAACCGATAGTGCAGTTTAAAAAAATATGGATAAGAATAAGAGATAAAAGTAACAAGTATGAATATTCTTGATACATCTTGAAAGGAAACACTTTGAAGTTTGTGGAAATGTGAAATTAATGTAGGATAATATAACACATTAGATCTGGTAAAAGACAATATAATACAAAGAAAAAAACATGCATATATATATTTTTTTGTACCATCATCTTTGAAATGCAAGAGAAAGGCCATAATGTATTATTCCAGCCCAGGCGCAATTTAGATTTTGGCCACTACATAGCAGCAGTCTATGTGCAAAGTTTTAGACTGATCCAATGAACGATTGCATACATGTTCAAAATGTTGTATAAAGACGGCCCAAATGTGCCTAATTGGTTTATTAATACATGTTCAAGTTCATAATTGCACACTCTCCTCAAACAATAGCATGGTATTCTTCCACTGTAATAGCTACTGTAAATTGGACAGTGCAGTTAGATTAACAGTCAGATATGTAATAATATCCCCATGTAGACTAGACAACCTGCACAACCTACCCGCACTGTATCTGCGAGCTACTGTCTAGAGCGCAGGTGCCAAGACCAGAGTAGGCACATTTGCTATTTAATGCAACCGTTTTTGTGACAAAACTATCGGTAGACTTTAAAATACAATGGAAGCATATCGAACGTAACGCACTGATTTTATCTGCAACAAGTCCATTTGGTGGAAAGTGCTCATATTTTCTTTATGCAGATTCTAGAATATTCTCATGAAAATCCGTCGCCAATTGGATGGAAAGCTACTGACTTCCAAACCATGTACATAAACCTTCACTAGCCCTCATGCCAGTATTTATTTATACAGCTTCCGTTTGGGTAATGTCTCATATGTCCACCTTGATTACGGTTCTGCAGCACTGACAGCTGTGTTGTTGACATGACAACTGGGCCGGAGTTCCGAACCTTCGAATGGATCATGTGACAAAAGCATTCGTTTTGATTGGCTGTTGCTTGCAATTAGTTGCACAAATCCAAAGTGGACTTGTGATGTTTGTTTGTGTGTCTTCAGATCAGAGGGAGCAGGCACTCCGTGCGATGCAACTTGGGGAAAGACCTGTATCTTGCTTTGCGCTTAGGTACAGGGCACCATTGAGGGGAGTGATTTCTGTGGTAGTGTTAAGTGTGGAGGTGGAACAATTCAAGTTGAAGATTCCTGATGTTCGTGATGCCCACCGTTTGACCCGGTGGGGAGCATGGTGAAACAGAGGAGTCACTGTCAGTCCTTTTGAGTTTTGAGTCAGTCTTTACCTGAAGAGGTCACGTTAGGACATATCAATTATCCTGTTAAAGCTTTTGTGGCGAATCCACTGCGCTGTTTCAAGGGCAACGTTTATGGTCATGTCACAGCAGTGTGTAGGAGGGAGATTCTAAGATGTGGGAAGTGTGCAGGAGGGCATGGGATAGAGGACTGTGTAGACTCGGTGGATAAATTTGTGTGTGTCAACTGCACATGTTGCTGGGGATCGGAAGTTATCGGAGCGAGAGAGGCAGGTTGAGGTGGCTAAAGTCAGAGTAGTGCAAAAAGTGTGGTATGCTGAAGCAGTGATGAAAGTAGAGGATGATGCGTCAAGGGTGAGGGATTCTGAGAGGATCCCTGTGAATAGTAGATCTGTGCGAACACAGAGGGATAAGCCAATGAGTGAAATATGCTTCAGTAATGTTGGCTTCTTAGCGTTTATAGCAGAAATGGAACTTAAATCACAGAAACTAGGTGTTGTTGTGGCAGCTGCAGAGAAGTACTTGGGGGTATGTTGATGGAAGTTATATGTTTAAATGAATGATTAGAATATTCCACCCTGAAACTATATAATTGTATGTAATTGATTAGAATCATTAATGAAATACATTAGAATCATCAAATTATTATTAATGATGGGTGTAGTCTTAGTCAGTAAAATTATAATAAATGATGTGTGTAGTTTCAGTCAGAATTAGGGTAAAACAATATATCTGTACAATATGTCTCTAAGGTGTCCTAGACACAGACTGTCTGAGCAAGATTTGGTGCCGACCTTGGCTAGGGGCCACTGAGAGATTTGGGAAAGGACAGGGAGTGCTTCTCACGGTCCCTAATCTTTGTCGGCTGGGTATTGATACAGTATGTGCGTAGGATACCTACTGTTTGTGTGCAAATGTGTGTGCGTATGAATTCTGTTTGTGTGCAAAAGTATTTGCGTAAGGAGCTAGTATAAAATGAATGGTTTTGTACAACGCGGGAGCACGCCCGTGAATAAACATTTTGACTATCATAGCAGGGGCCTCCGTCTGTTTCATTTCAACCAGTATCTTACAAATTCTGGGTCGCAGACTGAGTAGTTAATTGAATTGGGTTTATGAACACTGAGAACATAATTCTCGTGACAGGGTACAAGATTTTAATTAAGAAGAGTTACAGAGTGTGTTGAGTGGAAGTGTCCTGTCCTCTCAGGCCATTGGCCTGGGGTAGGATCAGGTTAAAGTAGTGGAACTAGTTGCCCAAAGTTGAAAAGTTTCAACTGAATCCAACCAAGTTGCAGATAAGTTGCTTATTAGTTGCAGGGGGGGGTGTTTCACATAGCAATCAAAAAGCAACTACATTTGTGTGCAAGTTGCGTCGTGTAATATCCTCGATGTTCACCAGCTGCATATGCGTTTTGTTCTGCCAGATGTCTAGCCCACATTTTCCGTACGACGCACATGCTTTGCTTATCAACTAGCTAAATGCTAGCTAGTTGGAGTCTGTGTGTGTATTTCCGTTTGTACCACCGCAGGGTAAAACAATGCAGGAGTTGAAAATATATATACACATGCAGGCACAGAACGCACCGCGACTAGTGCTACGTAGCATTTTGGACTGCTCCATTGACAATGAATGACTTCCACCTGAAGGCAAAGAGTTTGATGCATCTGGTGGACATGACGCGTTAGGGATAATCAACGAGGGGCTGGCTATGTGTTCTATGGAAAATAATGAACAATTTGGAAGGTGTTCCACAACACCATAACGGAGTGGAACTAACTTTCCACAGAAGTTGCATTATTTTCCAGAGAACGCATAGAGCCCCGAGTTGATTATCCCCATTATACCATGGCTATAATTGAACACATTTGCTGCAAGAATTTTTTTATTTTGCAGGTAAAAATGTGTTCAACATCCACTGAAGTAGGTAGCAGGTTCACTAGATAGCTAGCTACAGTAGTTGTTTTGGTAACCAAATCATCAGTCCTAGCTTGCTATTATGAAAATTGAATTGAACAATGCCAATAATGTTTTCAATTCGACTTTTGCTTTCAAAAGCAGCTTAAACATAGAACATGTAAGATTGAACTAAAGCCATTGAATTCTACCGTGCTGATATACTGTGCGTTATCGGGAAATAATGCATGCTCTAGAATTCCCTTCAAGCCAATCAGAAACGAGTATTCAACAATACCATGATATAATTAAGTGATAAAAACCGAAAAGCAGGTGTTTGGTAGGATATATTGGCACGGGTGTGCGGCAAACCGTGCCAATATATCCTCCAAACACCAGCTCCAAGGGCATTATCACTTTTATACAACGGGTTACCAATATATTCAAATAATGATAGACATATTTTCATTAAAAACGTTATTTTGATAAATGTATTCATACTATTTCATCCGTCCACAATATATAGTCCCGACACAAATCTAGGGTTGCTACCCAAGCCGGCTGGTTGCCAGAGACGCGACCCAGTCTTTCAGTCTTTTTGTTCTGTATCCATAGACGCGATCCATTGATATACTTGCTGGCAAAGTTCTTATCCCTTGCTTGGTAGCTAGCCAACCACGGCTAACTTAGTCACGTCAAAAGTGCAGCCAGAATAACAGCAAAGGAGCTGCATTTGCATTTGTTTAAACTGTTTTCTAGTGACATTTATTTGGATACATCCATTACAATGAGCTAATGAGGCACAATTTCGCCTGCCGTAGAAAATCTGTTCACAAATCTCCGCTGTTGAAAACTAAATATTAGTCTAAAATAAATGTGAGATCATGTCTATATGTTTTTATAGTGGAGATCAAGTTAATAGATTGCTTGGCTGATGGATTAATCTGTATTTTGAGGCTTAAAACTAAGACGCTTTGTGGTTGGAATTGCAGTATTTATTTTGTTCGAGAATTAAAACGTGAGCTAGCAACTTTTGACAAACTGGTTTCGTCTGGACAAGCAAATGGTTGCTTAGCGCAACCAGATACCAACGTGTTCTGTGGAGAAAAAATGTGATGAGTTCAAATATTTGGATAATCGATGTTTATATTTAACGATGGCAGAAAGGCCAGTCTCTTTGGCACATGATATGGATTACAGGGAGTGGATAAACTAAAGAGACTGGTACCTACTGTAGGCTTGGGATTGGGGTCAATTCGAATTGAAATCAGTCCATTTAGGAAGTAAACTGAAATTTTTTATTAAAAAAAAATAAAAAATGTTTTATCCTGAATTGAATGTTCCAACTCAAATTGACTACAACCCTGATACTGGGCCAAATATTTAATTCAAGAAGGATCTTACCTCATTGAAAATGGCTAAATTTTCACACTGAAGAATCTTGGTTTTGTGGGTAAAACCTAGAAAATGGATAAATATGCTGAGAAGACTGGAGACATATCACACACACTGTATGAATATACTGTAGGACAGAAAACAAACAGTAGACATAATTACACTGGAAAAACTCGAAAATAAGTATATTAACCACCGTAGTTTTAATAAGACACTGTTTTCTTGTAAGTAATTGAATGGGTAGTTCTTGAATTGCAGTGGCATTTGCGTCCCCCTCCTTTGCAACCATGAAACACACTTTAAAATGGCAAATAGTTACACATCATACATGTTTTTGTTTATATTGAACTGTTTACCATTGATACAACATAATGCAAGTCCTTTATACTACAAAACATTATGATTTGCTTAAGGTACTTGGCTCATCCCAGTAGTAATCCAGTACAGTTGTACTGACATTAGGGAATTTATAGTATATCTATCATTTTGAATGCAAGAAAGTAAGTATTGTACAGATCAATAAAAACAAAATCCTATTGAAAATACCTTTGTTTAAAAAATATATATAAATCATCCCAAAATTTTGTTGTTGGTGTTATCGCCTTGAAAATCACCTATTACAAAGATATACAAGGACCTTGGGTGGCAAACTGTTATCGGGGGAGGTGTCTATATTAAAGAGGATTATTAGCTAATCGCATTGATCATTTGATGTCTTAATTGATTTCCATTGGTATAACTCAATTTAAATGAAGGGAAATTACATTGTGAGCAAAATTCTTAATCATATCACTCTATTAAATTATTTTTAAGTGGTTAATGACCTTAGGTTTGATCGTCATTTAAAGGGGCAATCTGCTATAGCTACATAAATGTTCTGAGTTTTAAATGAATGATACAGTTGAAGTCAAAAGTTTACATACACCTTAGCCAAATACATTTAAACTAAGTTTTTCACAATTCCTGACATTTCATCCTAGTAAACAATCCCCTGTCTAGGTCAGTTAGGATCACCACTTTATTTTAAGAATGTGAAATGTCAGAATAATAGTAGCGCTCATTATTTCTTTTATTTTTTATTTCTTTCATCACATTCCCAGTGGGTCAGAAGTTTACATACACTCAATTAGTATTTGGTAGCATTGCCTTTAAAATGTTTAACTTGGGTCAAACGTTTCGGTTAGCCTTCCACAAGCTTCCCACAATAAGTTGGGAGAATTTTGTCCCATTCCTCCCGACAGAGCTGGTGTAACTGAGTCTAATCTTCTATAGGATTGAGGTCAGGGCTGTGTGATGGCCACTCCAATACCTTGACTTTGTTGTCCTTAAGCCATTTTGCCACAACTTTGGAAGTATGCTTGGGGTCATTGTCCATTTGGAAGACCCATTTGCAACCAAGCTTTAACTTCCTGACTGATGTCTTGAGATGTTGCTTCAATATATCCACATACTTTTCCTCCCCCATGATGCCATCTATTTTGTGAAGTTCACCAGTCCCTCCTGCAGCAAAGCACCCCTACAACATGATGCTGCCACCCCCGTGCTTCACGGTTGGGAAGGTGTTCTACAGCTGGCAAGCCTCCCCCTTTTGCCTCCAAACAAATTATGTGTTTTTGTTTCATCAGACTAGAGGACATTTATCCAAAAAGTACGATCTTTGTGCAGTTGCAAACCGTAGTCTGTCTTTTTATGGCGGTTTTGGAGCAGTGGCTTCTTCCTTGCTGAGCGGCCTTTCAGGTTATGCCAATATAGAACTCGTTTTACTATGGATATATACTTTTGTACCCGTTTCCTCCAGCATCTTCATAAGGTCCTTTGCTGTTGTTCTGGGATTGATTTGCACTTTTCGCACCAAAGCACGTTCATCTCTAGGAGACAGAACGTGTCTCCTTCCTGAGCGGTATGACAGCTGTGTGGTCCCATGGTGTTTATACTTGTGTACTATTGTTTGTACAGATGAACGTGGTACCTTCAGGCATTTGTAAATTGCTCCCAAAGATGAACCAGACTTGTGGAGTTCTACAATTTTTCTTGGCTGATTTCTTTTGATATTCCCATGATGTCAAGCAAAGAGGCACTGAGTTTGAAGGTAGGCCTTGAAATACATCCTCCAATTGACTCAAATGATGTCAATTAGCCTGTCAGAAGCTTCTAAAGCCATGACATCATGTTCTGTAATTTTCCAAGCTGTTTAAAGGCACAGTCAACTTAGTGTATGTAAACTTCTGACCAACTGGAAATGTGATACAGTGAGTTATAAGTGAAATAATCTGTCTATAAACAATTGTTGGAACAATTACTTGTGTCATGCACAAAGTAGATGTCCTAACCGACTTGACAAAATGACAGTTTGTTAACAAGAAATTTGTGGAGTGGTTTAAAAACGAGTTTTAATGACTCCAACCTAAGTGTATGTAAACTTCCGACTTCAACTGTATATAGCCATTGATTCTTAAACAATATAACTTAGTTCAACTGTCTAACTTGATCAGAACCCAAAAGCTTGTGGATAAGTTGCATTCACTCCATTGTTTGTTAACAATGTAATTATAAACAAACACTTTATGGCTTCAAATGTCACCAGAATTCAAGAACAACTGTAAAACACTTGTGGATCTACAAGATTACTAAATGTACACCACCACCCAATATGAAACTATCCTCTTTCATCTAGTTAAACCTCAGGTTTCATATCCAGGTAAAGCAAACATTTACTTTCATGTCAATCAAATACAATAAATGTTCAGAGGATAAGTTGCATCCATGGCAAACAATCACATCAAACATATTCATGAAAGCTGAATCCCTGAAAGCTCAAAATAACTGCAAGTATGTACCTCTAAAGGATAACTCCACTTTTCGATCATACGTCCCAGGTAAATTGGTGATCCTCTTCAGGTTGACAGTGATAGACATGTTTCTGTTTGAGTATGTAACTGTATCCAATAGATATCATCGTACAGCTCTGATCTGTTTCAGTGTGGAGACCAGTAGCTCACATGCTGTCAACTGAACCTCGAACGAAATCTCCTATCCACATAGGTGTTGATTCAATGAGGGACTATAACGGTGTATTTTTTCTAAAGGGGAAGTTCCTGATGTTTGAGGAATGTGAGGTAGGAGTTGCCCAGCCTGGTTAGTCACAATCAGACAGAACACATAGGCTACGTTTACACAGGCAGCACAATTCTGATCTTTTGCTCAATTATTGACTCAAGAGCTGATCTGATCAAAAAAACAAATAGTAATAAAAAAAAGGTACCGAATAGGCCTGCCTACTTTGAGGGTCTGTCCATGTCAACTGGATTCCAAATAATGTTTTTAGAATAAATTAAGTCGCCCATATTAGAACGACTGGTGTAAACACATGGGTGTCTTTAAAAACTTTTTTTTTAAGTTATGACTGGAGATACAGCTTCCTTCACCTCAAGGCTTGAGTTCATAAGTATACTCAACAAAAATATAAACGCAACATGCAACAATTTCAAATATTTAATGATGTCATTAAAGGAAATCAGTCAATTTAAATAAATGCATTAGGTCCTAAGCTATGAATTTCACATGAGTGGCCCGCCCACTTGGGAGCCAGGTCCACCTACTGGCCCAGCCAATCAGAATAGGTTTTTCCCGACAAAAGGGCTTTATTACAGACAGAAATACTCCTGAGCACCCACCTTTCCCCTCCTCAGATGATCCCGTAATTCTCTGGCAATAACTCTGGTGGACATTCCTGCAGTCAGCATGCCAATTGCAAGCTCCATCAAAACTTGAGACATCTGTAGCATTGTGTTGTGTGACGACAACTGCACACTTGAGTGGCCTTTTATTGTTCCAAGCACAAAGTGCACCTGTGTAATGATTATGCTGTTTAATTGGCTTCTTGGTATGCCACACTTGGTATGCCACAAAGGTCAAATGCTCACTAACGGGGATGTATAAAAATGTACAAAAAATGAGAGAAATAAGCTTTTGGTGCATATGGAAAATGTCTGGCCTCTTATTTTAGCTCATGAAACATGAGACCAACAGTTTACATGTTGTGTTTATATTTTTGTTCAGTAGAAGCAAAACTGATTCCCTTTAAATTAAACAAAAAAAACTGTTGTATTTACTGTATATGTATGTACTGTATACACGTGGTCCCAACAAGTTCAGCATATTCATAGCAGCACTGATTTGGGTGATTGAGCTACTGTGGAATTACAAGTCAGTAAGTGCTTTTTTCTAATCTAATGGGTACACTGTCTACAGCCTTAATCAAAAATGTATTACATTGTCCCCCCCCCCCCCCCCCCCCTCAAACTACACACAATACCCCATAACGACAAAGCAAAAACAGGCTTTTAGACATTTTTGCAAATAAACTGAAATGTTACATTTACATAAGTATTCAGACCCTTTACTCAGCACTTTGTTGAAGCATCTTCGACAGCGATTACATATGAGACTTCTTGGGTATGACACTACAAGCTTGGCACACCTGTATTTGGGGAGTTTCTCCCATTCTTCTGTGCAGATCCTTTCAAGCTCTGTCAGGTTGGATGGGGAGCGTCGCTGCACAGCTATTTTCAGGTCTCTCCAGAGATGTTAGATCGGGTTCAAGTCCAGGCTCTGGCTGGACCACTCAAGGACATTCAGAGACTTGTCCCGAAGCCACTCCTGCGTTGTCTTGGTTGTGTGCTTAGGGTCGTTGTTCTGTTGGAAGGTGAACCTTTGCCCTGGTCTGAGGTTCTGAGCGTTCTGGAGCAGGTCTTCATCAAGGATCTCTCTGTACTTTGCTCTGTTCCTCTTTCCCTCAATCCTGACTAGTCTCCCAGTCCCTTCCACTAAGGAGTGGCTTCCGTCCAGCCACTATACCATAAAGGCCTGAATGATGGAGTGCTGCAGAGATGGCTGTCCTTCTGGAAGGTTCTCCCATCTCCACAGAGGAACTCTGGAGCTCTGTAAGAGTGAACATCGAGTTCTTGGTCACCTCCCTGACCAAAGCCCTTCTCCCCTGATTGCTCAGTTTGGCCCGTCGGCTCAGCTCTTAGAAAAACTTCTTCCATTTAAGAATGATGGAGGCCACTGTGTTCTTGGGGCCCTTCAATACTGCAGACATTTTTTGGTACCCTTCAACAGCTCTGTGCCTAAAGACAATCCTGTCTCAGAGCTCTACAGACAATTCCTTCGACCTCATGGCTTAGTTTTTGCTCTGACATGCACTGTCAACTGTGGGACCTTGTATAGACAGGTGTGTGCCTTTCCAAATTATGTCCAATCAATTTAATTTAATTTAATCCATTTTAGAATAAGGTTGTAACGTGACAAAATGTGGAAAAGGGGAAGGGGTCTAAATACTTTCAGAATGCACTGTGTGTGTATCACCAACAATGTCAAATCCACTTCTTTGGCTTCAAAAGCACATTACACATTACTTTGTTGTAACACAGCATACTCTTGAATACAGGGTAGGTGTAATTTCAATCCGACAAATATAATTCACAGATTGGACCTATCCTTTCAGACCCTAGCTGGTACACCATTGAAATTGAAATAGCATTGACATCTTAACTTCCAACTACTACCACAAAGATGGCTGCCGGTGTTGTGCTGAAAATCTCCCCATTGCCAGAATACTCCCCCCCTTCGCGTTCTTCATTGCTGCGACTTGCTTTCTGCTCATTACTCCGGTGTCAGTTTAGATTTTTTTTAAATTACCTTTATTTAACTAGGCAAGTCAGTTAAGAACAAATTCTTATTTTCAATTATGGCCTAGGAACAGTGGGTTAACTGCCTTGTTCAGGGGCAGATGTTTACCTTGTCAGCTCGGGGATTCGATCTTGCAACCTTTCGGTTACCGGTTATCCCCCCCACACACATTAATTATTAATTTCGGTTGCCTATCCTGACGTGAAGTTTGTTCTATAGAAAGTATTTGACTCTAGCCACAAAATTAAGGAAATTAGATGGGGGAATTCTGGCAGGGGGGAGATTTTCGGCACAACACCGGTCCTCCCACTGTTGAATGTCAACTTGAATGGGAATGTCAATTCTATCATATAAGTATGTTTCCTATAGAAGATTGAGAATATTATTTAAAACCTCAAAATGACCTCAAAATCAAAGTTTTGTCTTAATCAATGACCAAGATTGTCACGCCCTGACCTTAGAGATCCTTTTTATGTCTCTATTTTGGTTGGTCAGGGCGTGAGTTGGGGTGGGCATTCTATGTTTTTGTTCTATGTTGTCTATTTCTATGTGTTTGGCCGGGTGTGGTTCTCAATCAGAGGCAGCTGTCTATCTTGTCTCTGATTGAGAACCATACTTAGGTAGCCTTTTCCCACCTGTGTTTTGTGGGTAGTTGTTTTCTGTTTTGTGTCTGCACCAGACAGGACTGTTTCGTTTGTTCCGTTTTGTTATTTTTTGTTCTAGTGTTCAGTGTTATTAAAAGTCATGAACACGTACCACGCTGCACCTTGGTCCACTCTTCCTTCAGCCCACGAGAACCGTTACAAAGATATTGATGTCTCGTGGTAGCGTGTGAGGGAGGGTCTAAGAATAGGCTAAATGGTCCAACTTTGATGACCTATATCTCCTGAACGGTTGTCATTCAGGTCAAATATTAATATTCTGACAATTTCTATCATGGGTAAATATTAGGGGTGAAACGGTACGTGTATTCGTATTCCACGGAGTCCACGGTGCAGTACAATAATCATATTATAGCTAGGAAAATATATATTTCATTGTAAAACAAACATTGCATAAACCAATGGCGTATAAATTAACGTGGGAAAAAATATCCACATAGTAATAAAGTTGTCTTTAAAAAAAAAAGTTGTTTCGTCTCGTAACTGTATGCAGCTCCGCTCATTAGTTATTTCACTCTAGTGAGAACAGAGCTGAGACCGTCGTAGCAGCAATTAGCGTATGAAGGAATTAGCAAATGCAAAGGAGCAACATGGCAAGCATTGGCGAACCAGAACTAGAAGACGCCCCAGTATCATTCAGGTCTGCCGTCTTGGAACATTTCCGTTTCCCTGTAAACTAAAACGGGGATTGCCAACGAGTGGTGGATAAAACGTCTACATGTAGGCTTTGTTCATTGTCGATACCCTATTCGAGTGGCAATACGAGTTAGTTACTCATTTGCGCCAACATCACCCCAAAGTGTCAATCGGTGGGACTAGACGAAAAAACGAAACGGCAACCACTTCTTCCCACAGCCTTCAGGCAACAATATGTGGCTGACTCCGGTAGGGATAAAGAAATCAACGTAGCGATAGCAAAATGCATTGCGGCAGATATGATGCCCTTCTCTGTGGTAGAGAATGCGGGGTTCAGAAACATGTTAAAGTGGTCGAGCCGCGCTTCACTATTCCTTCCCCGTACACATTTTACCCAGACATTAATACCTGCCTTATACAAAAAAAATAAAGAATACAAGTTGAGAGCGAGTTGTCAGAAACGCGGTCTGTTGCTCTAACAACAGGTAGTTGGACGTCTAGAGCTACCTTACTGTAACGGCTCATTTCATTACGGCAGAGTTGGAGATAAAAGCCATGTCCTTCAAACACGTCCCCTTGAGAGTAGTTACACCAGTGTAAACTTGGGGAAGAGCTACGGGAAGTAGTTGCAGTGTGGAAGTTGGAGAGGGATAATGTAACGATTCCTGTGACCACTGACAAAGCGAGAAATATTGTAAATGGAGTTGCACTAGCTGGATTGGGGCCACAGATAGGATGCTTTGCTCACGTTATTAATCTAGCATCTCGAAAAGCAACGTCGGTGAGTACAATCTCTCGCCTCCTAGCAAAAGATCAGGAAGGTGGCATCCTTCTTTCATAAAAGCACAACTGCTGCACATGTTTTCAAGACTTCTTACACAAGAGCATCGCTTTGGACCCCCGGTTCAAGTCTCTGCTGCACCTGGATGCTGCTGCTCATCTGAGAGTCTACAATGAACTCACAGCAGAGATTGTGACCAATATACAACAGGTGTTGTATTTATTTGATTAATTAGTCATTTAACAATTAATTATAAAGTAACAATTGTAATTGTCATAATAGTGTCTGATAGATATTTCTAACAACAAATCATATTTTTAAAGCCACTTCAGAAAGTAATTTATCAAATGTAATTCTGCAGGGTCAAGCCACAGATACCACAGGAGCCAACCCCTCTCCAGAGACAGCAGGGGTTCTCTTCCAGAAAATAAGTCTGACATGGCTGAACTTTTGGGGAAAGTTGTTCACGACCCAGGAGCAGGGAACTGTTGATGGAATTTATAGGTTTAAATTAATGATTAGAATACCACCCTGAAACCATATAATTGTATGAAATTGATTAGAATCATAATTAATTAATGATGGGTGTAGTTTTAGTCAGTAGAATTATATATCTGTGAGTATAGTTTTTAGTCAGAATTAGGGTATAACATATCTGTACAATATGTCTATTATAGTATCTTAAAAACAGACTGTTTGAGCAAGATTCGGTGCCGACCTTGGCTGGGGGCCACAGAGTACTTCCCAGGGTCTCCCTATCGTGAGGGAGGACGGGGAGTGATTCTCACGGACTCCCCTAATCTTTGTCGGCTGGGTAGCAGGACAGTGTGTGCATAGGATATCTAATGTTTGTGTGCAAATGTATGTGCGTATGAATTCTGTTTGATTGCAAGAGTATGTGTGTAAGGAACTAGTATAAAATGAATGGTTTTGTACAACTAACCAGCGTGCCCGTGAATAAACCTTATTGACTATTTTAGCTGGGCCTCTGTTTCATTTCAATCAGTATGTTACAAATCCTGATTAGCAGACTGAGTAGTTAATTGAAGTTCAGTTTATGAACATCGAGAACATAATTCTCTTGACAGGAACCAAGTCAAAGGTCAAGGTCATAGAGGTGTCCTCATACAGGGAAGTGGACTGTATTCCCCTGGATGCTGATCCACTTACATGGTGGAAAACCAAAGAGTTAATATACCCTCATGTTGCCCTGGCTGTACCTGGGACCTCTGTCCTTAGCAAAAGTATTCTCCACAGCTGCTGACATTGTCACAGCAAGTCAATCTATGCTCACTGCAGATTTGTATTTGTAATGGATCCCCATCAGCAGCTACTCTTCCTGGGGTCCAACAAAATTAAGGCAGTTTATACAATTTTTAAAACGTTACATTCACAGATTTCACAACATACTGTGTCCTCAGGCCCCTACTCCACCACATATCTACAGTACTAAATCCATGTATATGTATAGAGCGTATGTTATCGCGTGTGTCTGTGCCAATGTTTGTGTTGCTTCACAGTCCCTGCTGTTCCATAAGTTGTTTTATCTGTTTTTTAAATCAAATTTTACTGCTTGCATCAGTTTAATTGATGTGGAATAGAGTTCCATGTAGTCATGGCTCTATGTAGTACTGTGTGCCTCCCATAGTCTGTTCTGGACTTGGGGACTGTGAAGAGACCTCTTGTGGCATGTCTTGTGGGGTATGCATGGCTGTCCGAATTTTGTGCTAGTAGTTCAGACAGACAGCTCAGTGCATTCAACATGTCAATACCTCTCATTAATAAAGTAGTGATGAAGTCAATCTCTCCTCCACTTTAAGCCAGGAGAGATTGACATGCATATTATTAATATTAGCTCTCTGTGTACATCTAAGGGCCAGCCATGCTGCCCTGTTCTGAGCCAATTGCAATTTTCCTAAGTCCTTTTTTGTGGCACCTCACCACACGACTGAACAGTAGTCAAGGTGCGACAACTAGGGCCTGAAGAACCTGTCTTGTTGATAGTGTTGTTAAGAAGGCAAAGCATCACTTTATTATAGACAGACTTCTCCCATCTTAGCTACTACTGCATCAATATGTTTTGACCATGACAGTTTACAATCTAGGGTTACTCCAAGCAGTTTAGTCATCTCAACGTGCTCAATTTCCACATTATTTATTACAAGATTTAGGGTTTAGTGAGTGTTTTGTTCCAAATACAATTCTTTTAGTTTTAGAAATATTTAGGGCTAACTTAGTCCTTGCATCCAACTCAAACTAACTGCAGCTCTTTGTTGAGTGCTGCAGTCATTTCAGTCACTGTAGTAGCTGACGTGTATAGTGTTGAGTCATCCACATACATAGACACTCTGGCTTTACTCAGTCAGTGGCATGTCGTTAGTAAAAATTTAAAAAAGCGAGGGGCCTAAACGTGGATAAACTAATCTTCTTAAAAGAAAAACTTGAAAATCTGATAAAAATGTTATTTGATATATGCTGCTCTTGTTGAAGTTCTGTTTTAAATTCCGATCTTATTTCACATTATAAGGCAGGCACTGCTGTCTTTTGATGTCCCTTTGTTTCCATATGCTCCTGGGAATTCAAGCTACCCATGTTTACTATCACAACAAATGGAAAATCTAAATACAAATTACATATTTCTCAGGCATTTATTTTGTCGATATATTGAAAACGTACCGAACCGTGAGTTTTGTGAACCGTTTCACCCCTCGTAAATATGCGTGCAAGTTTTGTTCTAATCAAATGGAGCACGCTCAAACATAGCCACTTTATTTAATTCATGTGGAACAACTCTGTAAAGTAAGAAAATAGAATGGTTGAAAGTAACTAACAACATCTGGACCAATAGCAATTCCTGATAATGATATGTTTTTTAATGGGAATAGTACACAATCCATGAAAAGTTCTACAGCGCTACTCTTAAGGCAATTCTCATTCATCTTTGGTATAATCCATGGCATACATTCTATTGCAGCAGATGTATCAAAATGATTTAGCATTCTATGATATTCTAACTCAAGCATGAGAACACCATTGTAAAGTGGATACATCCAAAACACCAAAACGTTCACTTCATCGTCAGTTTTGTTTCACAGTTAGCAAAGTTAGTTAGCTGGCTAGATTGATTTCTAGTTAGTTACCTATATTATTTTGCTAGCTATACTTCCATACCTACAAAAATGACTGTGTCCCCAGTTATGTTTACATTTTGGCATTTGTGACACGTCCACTTTGCAAGCATATTAACTGCAAGGTGGTGTATAACGTCAGCTCTCTGCATTTAGAAACTATTCAGACTCCTTGACTGTTTCCACAACTTGGAACAAGTTAAGGGGTCTGACTACTTTCCTGAATGCACTGTATGAGAGCTGATGTTATACACCACCTTGCAGTTAATATGCTTGGAAAGTGGATACGTCACAAACGCCAACATGTAAACATAACTGGGGACAGTCATTTTTGTAGGTATGACACTTCAGTATAGATTAAATAGATTTTCTCCTTCATCAATTTACACACAATATCCCATAATGACAAAGCGAACAGGTTTTTAGATATTTTTGCACATTTATAAAAAATAAAACAGAAATACCTTCTTTACATAACTATTCAGACCCTTTGCGATGAGACTCGAAATTGAGCTCAGGTGCATCCAGTTTCCATTGATCATCCTTGAGATGTTTCTACAATTTGATTTGAGTCAAATCAATTGATTTGGAAAGGCACACACCTGTCTATATGAGGTCCCACAGTTGACAGTGCATGTCAGAGCAAAAACCAAGCCATGAGGTCGAAGGAATTGTCTATAGCGCTCCGAGACAGGATTGTGTCGAGGCACAGATCTGGGGAAGGATACCAAAAAATGTCTGCAGCATTGAAGGTCCCCAAGACCAGTGGCCTCCATCATTCTTAAATGGAAGAAGTTTGGAACCACCAAGACTCGTCCCAGAGCTGCCCGCTTGGCCAAACTGAGCAATCGGGGAAAAGGGCCTTGACCAGGGAGGTGACCAATGGTCACTCTGACAGGGCTCTAGAATTCCTCTATGGAGATGGGAGAACTTTCCAGAAGGACAACGATCTCGGCAGCATTCCACCAATCAGGCCTTTATGGTAGAGTTGCCAGATGGAAGCCAGTCCTTAGTAAAAGGCACATAAGATAGCTACCAAGAGGCGCAGCGGTCTAAGGCACTGCTTCTCAGTGCTAGAGGCGTCACTACAGACCCTGGTTCGATTCCAGGCTGTATCACAACTGTCCGTGATTGGGCAGCGCACAATTGGCCCAGCGTTGTCCGGGTTTGGCCGGGGTAGGCAGTCATTGTAAGAACTTGATCTTAACGGACTTGAAACAGACGCCTCACAAGTCCTCAACTGGCAGCTTAACTAAATAGTACCCGCAAAACACCAATCTCATCGTCAACAGTGAAGAGGCGACTCCGGGATGCTGGCCTTCTAGGCAGAGTTGCAAAGAAAAAACCATACCTCAGACTGGCCAATAAAAATAAAAGATTAAGATGGGCAAAAGAACACAGACACTGGACAGATGAACTCTGCCTAGAAGGCTTCACTGTTGACGTTGAGACTGGTGTTTTGCGGGTACTATTTAATTAAGCTGCCAGTTGAGGACTTGTGAGGCATCTGGTAGCGGAGTTTGCAGCTGTGCTAACATAATTGCAAAAGGGTTTCCTAATGATCAATTAGCCTTTTAATCTGATAAACTTGGATTAGCGATCACAACGTGCCATTGGAACAATGGAGTGATGGTTGCTGATCATGGGCCTCTGTACGCCTATGTAGATATTCCATTAAAAATCAGGCGTTTCCAGCTACAATAGTCATTTACAACATTAACAATGTCTACACTGTATTTCTGATCAGTTTGATGTTAGTTTAAATGGACAAAAAATGTGCCTTTCTTTCAAAAACAAGGACATTTCTAAGTGACCCCAAACTTTTGAACGGTAGTGTATATATTACACACACCACCAGTTAAACCTTTCTTGTTGCGCGAGTAGCCTACTTTATTCCATCAAATGTTTTGAAGGTGCATTTCATGAAATGCATTAAAGCCCTCCTTTTCCCCAATTTTGGATCATCACCATTGTTGAACTCCTTGTTAATTCCAGACTCAGAGGAATGAAAGAAGAATATCTGAAGCAGAAAAGAATAAGAAATATCTATGATTGTAGAAAAGAAAATAGAAAATACGGTTACATGTGGTCATAATTGGTATCAAAAAGGCACAATGAGCATTGACACAGTAATTCCAGGATGTGATTTACACTTCTGATAGTGGGCCTACTCATTTCCCTGTGTGGTGTGTTGGCGCCCTCGTGTGGCTAGGAGGGGGAAGCGCTGCAGTTCTGCTTGCTCCACTAAGCCTTGAGGGCAGCAACATTGACTGGATCTAGTTTCAGCATCTTGAAGTAGGACACGAGTTGATTTGGCACTTCAGCCAAGACGCTCTGGGCGAGGGCTTCCTTAGGATCCTGCAGAGGACAGAATAACAGTGTGATGGGAAGAGTGCCAACAGCGGGGCAACAAAACAAACAAACTCAAGATAGAAAAGTATGTCAAATCTGTCAATATTTTACCAAAGTGGTATGGAATGGTGCTTCACTACCCACTGATACTATTACAGACTAAAGTGATGTTCCATCGAGAATCTTCTCAGTGGTACTGACAACACACTGCACAATGACACAACCACAGACTAAAATAAACATACATTGGAAAACTGTCTGAAGGGCACAAACTGTACAATGTCCCTGGCCACGGGTTCGCCACTCAGGGACTTGAGTATGCCTTCGTCTCCATCTAGCAGCTCCATTGCCTTGAAGTTGGCTTCGCCCACCCCGATGATGATGATGGACATGGGCAGGCGTGAGGCCTTGACGATAGCGTCCCGGGTCTGGTCCATGTCCGTGATCTCCCCATCGGTGATGATGAGCAGGACAAAGTATTGCTGAGGGAAATTAAAAGCAGCGGACAGAAAAGTTTGTTAAATTTCATTCAGTTTGCAATGAACACGAGGTAGACAAGGCAAATTCTTCCACTATCCACTGTGTTCATTCTGAGACACTATTTTCAAAATGGTTGCGTAGCCCGTCTACTGCAAATGTCTGATTTGTATCATGTTTGTACATTAGGGCTGTCCAACAACAAATCTTAGGTCAACCGAGAGTCGTTCTGTTCTTTCGACCAATTGATTGGTCGAAATATTTAAACATATTTTTCCATATATAGACACACACAGTATGTGTTTGAATAAAATCAACTACATATGCACTGAGCTTGTCTGATGCTTTAAGCACACTGTTTGTTTAAATAATGAATTGTCTTGCTCTCCTCCCTACTGCAGCAAAAAAGGCACCACTGCAAGTGTTTATTGTGCTGTCCATGCTGAAGCTGCAACAAATTCCAAATAGCAGAAATTCCTATTCCCGCAACCATCGGCTCTTTACGTGAAACATGGAAGCATAGCATGCATGTGACCAACAGGTCCTGTCCTATCCTGTCATAATCACATCAATAAATTGGTTATCACAAACGTCAAACACATGCTTTAACAAGTGACAGCAAAATGGATGTGGAGGACGTGAATAAGAAACTCGAAACGGGTGTATGTTTACTGGTTGCTCAGGAGGGAATGGGGAAGTCAGATCTGTGGAAGACAGTTTCCACAACAAAGTAAAATACTGGAGATCAAGAAAAAGGAGGGTATACAAGCAAGCGTTTCTTGAGTATTATGTTCGCCGAACGGTTGCTGTTAGATTACACTGTTATAAATGGTTAAAAGAAATTGTAAACATTAAATAAATAAGTGTGCCAGAGACTCTGTTCTAACAAAGACAAAAATATATACACTCCCGTTCCAAAGTTTGGGGTCACTCAGAAATGTCCTTGTTTTTGAATTTAAAATATACAGTGGGGAGAACAAGTATTTGATACACTGCCGATTTTGCAGGTTTTCCTACTTACAAAGCATGTAGAGGTCTGTCATTTTTATCATAGGTACACTTCAACTGTGAGAGACGGAATCTAAAACAAAAATCCAGAAAATCACATTGTATGATTTTTAAGTAATTAATTTGCATTTTATTGCATGACATAAGTATTTGATCACCTACCAACCAGTAAGAATTCCGGCTCTCACAGACCTGTTAGTTTTTCTTTAAGAAGCCCTCCTGTTCTCTACTCATTACCTGTATTAACTGCATCTGTTTGAACTCGTTACCTGTATAAAAGACACCTGTCCACACACTCAATCAAACAGACTCCAACCTCTCCACAATGGCCAAGACCAGAGAGCTGTGTAAGGACATCAGGGATAAATTGTAGACCTGTACAAGGCTGGGATGGGCTACAGGACAATAGCCAAGCAGCTTGGTGAGAAGGCAACAACTGTTGGCACAATTATTAGAAAATGGAAGAAGTTCAAGATGACGGTCAATCACCCTCGGTCTGGGGCTCCATGCAAGATCTCACCTCGTGGGGCATCAATGATCATGAGGAATGTGAGGGATCAGCCCAGAACTACACGGCAGGACCTGGTCAATGACCTGAAGAGAGCTGGGACCACAGTCTCAAAGAAAACCATTAGTAACACACTACGCCGTCATGGATTAAAATCCTGCAGCGCACGCAAGGTCCCCCTGCTCAAGCCAGCGCATGTCCAGGCCCGTCTGAAGTTTGCCAATGACCATCTGGATGATCCAGAGGAGGAATGGGAGAAGGTCATGTGGTCTGATGAGACAAAAATAGAGCTCTTTGCTCTAAACTCCACTCGCCGTGTTTGGAGGAATAGAAGGATGAGTACAACCCCAAGAACACCATCCCAACCGTGAAGCATGGAGGTGGAAACATCATTCTTTGGGGATGCTTTTCTGCAAAGGGGACAGGACGACTGCACCGTATTGAGGGGAGGATGGATGGGGCCATGTATCGCGAGATCTTGACCAACAACCTCCTTCCCTCAGTAAGAGCATTGAAGATGGGTCGTGGCTGGGTCTTCCAGCATGACAACGACCCGAAACACACAGCCAGGGCAACTAAGGAGTGGCTCCGTAAGAAGCATCTCAAGGTCCTGGAGTGGCCTAGCCAGTCTCCAGACCTGAACCCAATAGAAAATCTTTGGAGGGAGCCGAAAGTCCGTATTGCCCAGCGACAGCCCCGAAACCTGAAGGATCTGGAGAAGGTCTGTATGGAGGAGTGGGCCAAAATCCCTGCTGCAGTGTGTGCAAACCTGGTCAAGAACTACAGGAAACGTATGATCTCTGTAATTGCAAACTAAGGTTTCTGTACCAAATATTCAGTTCTGCTTTTCTGATGTATCAAATACTTATGTCATGCAATAAAATGCAAATTAATTACTTAAAAATCATACAATGTGATTTTCTGGATTTTTGTTTTAGATTCCTTCTCTCACAGTTGAAGTGTACCTATGATAAAAATTACAGACCTCTACATGCTTTGTAAGTAGGAAAACCTGCAAAATTGTCAGTGTATCAAATACTTGTTCTCCCCACTGTATATATTTTGTCCATTAAAATAACAGCAAATTGATCAGAAATACAGTGTAGACATTGTTAATGTTGTAAATTACTATTGTAGCTGGAAACGGCTGATTTTTAATGGAATATCTACATAAGTGTAGAGGGGCCCATTATCAGCAACCATCACTCCTGTGTTCCAATGGCACGTTGTGTTAGCTAATCCAAGTTTATCATTTTAAAAGGCTAATTTATCATTAGAAAACCCTTTTGCAATTATGTTAGCACAGCTGAAATCTGTTGTCCTGATTAAAGAAGCAATAAAAACGGGCTTCTTTAGACTAGTTGAGTATCTGGAGCGTCAGCATTTGTGGATTCGATTACAGGCTCAAAATGGCCAGAAACAAAGACTTTCTTCTGAAACTCGTCGGTCTATTCTTGTTCTGAGAAATTAAGGCTATTCCATGTGAGAAATTGTCAAGAAACTGAAGATCTTGTAAAACGGTGTGTACCACTTCCTTCACAGAACAGCGCAAACTGGCTCTAACCAGAATAGAAAAAGGAGTGGGAGGCCCCGGTGCACAACTGAGCAAGAGGACAAGTACATTAGTGTCTAGTTTGAGAAACAGATGCCTCACAAGTTCTCAACTGGCAGCTTCATTAAAAAGTACCCTCAAAACACAAGTCTCAACGTCAACAGTGAAGAGGCGACTCCGGGATGCTGGCCTTCTAGGCAGAGTTCCTCTGTCCAGTGTCTGTGTTCTTTTGCCCATCTGAACCTTTTCTTTTTATTGGCCAGTCTGAGATATGGCTTTTTCTTCACGACTCTGCCTAGAAGGCCAGCAACCCGGAGTCACCAATTAAATGATTCAAGACAGTAGTGGAATTCTTTGAAGTGGTAGGGCAAGTAGGAAGCCTATCCATATAAGGATCCAAAATGCAGTTAAAATCTCCGCCTGTAATTAAACGTGTGGTTGATAAATCTGGTAAGCGATTGAAGACATTGCGAAAGAACCCTGGGTCATCAAAGTTCGGTGCATATGTAACGGATGTGAAATGGCTAGTTAGTCAGCGGTGGTGCGCGCTAAAAGCATTTCAAATCGGTGACGTCACTCGCTTTGAGACCTTGAAGTAGTGGTTCTCCTTGCTCTGCAAGGGCCACGGCTTTTGTGGAGCGATGGGTAACGACGCTTCGTGGGTGACTGTTGTTGATGTGTGCAGAGGATCCCTGGTTCGCGCCCGGGTCGGGGCGAGGGGACGGACTAAAGTTATACTGTTACACAAAGATTTTAAAATGTTACATGTCGTGATAGAATATGGCCTATTACTATAATAAAGCGCTTATAGTTGAAATATGTTTGAAATGGGACAGTTTTTCGAAATAATATGGCTACACCTCTAGCCTTGGATGAAAAAGTTGATTGATAAATCTGTGATACCCAACAACATTTTAATCTCCATTGCTCAGTATGCTTTATGTGAGTTTCTTGTAGAAACATATCTCCAGATAAAGATTTCAAATGGGAAAAAAACTCTTCAAATTCGTTCTCAAACCTCGTACATTCCACGAAAGGGTAATGTCGCCACACTGTGGCAAAGTAGTAGAGATATCAATAGCCATAAGAAATAATTATTTGGTCCTCAAATACATTACAATTGTAGCAGTAGTGTTGGAGCAACACATAAAGAGCAAAGGACACATGAAAAATATAAATTCCGCCATAAACACTGTGGAACTGCTGGACACTACAGGGAGGCATAGGCTTGCTAACCAATTTATAATGAAACTAATTTAGCGTACCTTCAGGTGGGCCGACTGGGCCCCCTCACCCTTATGTCAATAACAATTGCTCTTATAAAATAACTGAATTGAGCCAAACAATGTAGTCAACATGTCCCTACTGGAACAGGGAAATCAGTCAGGTGCAGTTTTACCCACCGGTAGGACTATGAAAGCGCTGTCATATCTGAAAATGGTGGGATAATCCATCCTACGCATCACAGTGAACAGCTACTCGGGACAGCCCTATTGGTCCTAGGAGTTGGTGGCTATAGTAGTAATCCTGTCAATGAAAGACTAGGCATCCTGTGGTTTTTCGAACACCTTCTCTACCGTACCATGGGTAAGAATCAGCCAAGCAGGGAAGAGGAGGCCGTGTCTGATTCCCGCATCTCTGAGTTTCTTCCTAGCTCCATCAAAGACCTGGCGCTGCTTGGTTACCTCAGCAGTGTAGTCTGGGTATATGTTAACCTGAGCTCCGTTGAAGGACGGGGAATTGCTGGCGGGACAGGCGCAGAATCTTTTCCTTTTCGGGGTCGTGGTGTATTTTGGCAATCATGACGCGGGGCCGCGTATCGAAGCGCACACCGATGTGGTGCGCTCAGTCCACTTTTAGGCCTTGGATGAAATTGTCAATCCCTAACAGTTTTGGTATAAATTCTGCCACGAACTGCGTTAGTCTGCCCTTCTTAATTTTTTCTTCCAAGCTTGTGATTTTGATATTCGAACGCCTTGAACGTCCCTCTAGGTCAATTAACTTGAGTTTCATAGCTTTGTTTGCTGTTAGTAGCTTTTCATTCTGTCCCTCGAGGGTGGTGATTCGTGTCTCGTGGTCACCTGTGTTTCCTTTCAGATCAATAATGCGGGTTGTATGTTCAGCCAGGCAGGCTTGCACTGACTGTATGGATGAGTCGAGATGATTAAATCGAGCGTTCATGCCCTCTTCCATTTTCTTGATAGCTGCTAATATAATAGTCGGTGAGGGCTCCGAGTCAGGGTTAGCCATGCTAGCCATTATGGCCAGGCTAACGCAAGCCTCCTCGTGCTGTGGTGGAGACTTGCCGTGTTTCTTTCCGGTTGTTTTTGGATTAATTAGTTTACCCTTGGTCGTGTTTCTCATGGAGTTGCTCATTGTATCAGTTTGGTCGTGTAAAAGTAGAATTTAAATCAAATTTAAGCAAGGGTGAGGAGGAGTTAGTCGGAGAAGCGTCTACTCCATGTAGTGCGCACTAGCGCCCCCCGTGATCGCTCATCTTTGTTGTTGTGAGTGGTAGGGGGAGGGCTTGGGACAAGGAGGAGCCAGAGGTTTCACTCTCACCAAAATCTGTTCAAAATAAGCCCAATCTATTTATATGCGCTTATTTTGAAACTAAGCTGGTCACCTGCTTTCTTGCCTTTCGGACAACGACTCCCATTGTTAGGGCGGAGACATGGGCTTCTTGTCATTATATACATATATCTGGTGTAAATGGGAGGGTGCCCAGCACAGAAGGAGCGAACAAGACCAAAAAGACATGAGAACAAGCGGACATATAATAAACGCTCATAAAAACAAAAAATTGATTCTGCAATAGAGGCATTTGGAATATCGCGCAAAAATATACACTCTAATTCGATATATCGCCCAGCCCTACATTCAGTGTCTTGATAAGTAACTCCAGCGTAGATTTGGCCTTATGTGTTTCAGGTTATTGTCATGATGAAAGATGAATTCATCTCCCAGTGTCTGGTGGAAAGCAGACAACCAGGCTTTCCTCTAGGATTTTGCCTGTGCTTTGGTCCATTCAGTTTTATCCTGAAAAACGCCACAGTCCTTAAAGATTACAAGCAAACACATAACATGATGCTGCCACGACTACGCTTGGAAATATGGAGAGTGTTCCTCAGTAATGTCTTGGAGTTGCCCCAAACATAATAGTTTCGATTCACAACAAAAAGTGAATTGCTTTGCCACATTTTTGCAGTTTTACTTTAGTACCTTCTTTGCAAACAGGATGCATGTTTTGGAATATTTTTATTCCGTACAGACTTCCTTTTCACTCTGTCAATTAGGTTAGTATTGTGGAGTAACTACAATGTTGTTGGTCCATCCTCAGTTCTCCTATCACAGCCATTAAACTCTAACTGTTGCTATTGGCCTTGTGGTGAAATCCCTGAGCTGTTTCCTTCCTCTCCGGCAACCGAGTTAGGAAGGACGCCTGTATCTTTGTAGTGACTGGGTGTATTGATACACAGTCCAAAGTGTAATAAATAACTTCACCATGCTGAAATGTCTACTTTAAAAATAAAAATAAACTCCCTGGTCTTTGTGGTTGAATCTGTTTGAAATTCACTGCTAAACTGAGGGACCTTACAGATAATTGTGTGGGGTACAGAGATGAGGTAGTCATTAAAAATCATGTTAAACACTATTATTGGGGCCTCACGAGTGGCACAGCATCGCAGTGCACGAGGCGTCACTACAGCCCCGGGTTCGATCGGCCGTGACCGGGAGACCCATGAGGCGGCGAACAATTGGTCCAGCGTCATCCGGGTTAGGGGAAGGTTTGGCCGGCCAGGATGTCCTTGTCCCATCACGCTCTAGCGACTCCTAGTGGCGGGCAGGGCGCCTGAAAGCGGACTTCGGTCACCAGTTGTACAGAGTTTTCTCTGACACATTGGTGCGGCTGGCTTCCGGGTTAAGCGAGCAGTGTGTCAATAAGCACTGCGGCTTGGCAGGGTCATGTTTCGGGGGACGCATTGGTTCTCGACCTTCGCCTCTCCTGAAGTTGTACAGGAGTTGGAGCGATGGGACAAGACTAAGTACCAATTGGATATCACGAAATTGGGAAGAAAAAGGGGTAAAAGTAATACAAATAAATACTATTATTGCAACTGATTAAGCACATTTTTAGGTTTGCCAAAACAAAGGGGTTGAATACTTATTGAGTCAGCTTTAAATGGTTTATTCATTTGTAAAAATTCAACAAAACATGATTCCTCTGTCATTGTGGGGTATTGTGTGTCAGCCAGTGACAACATTTAATCCATTTTAAATTCAGTCTCTAACACAAAATGTGGAAAAAGTCAAGGGGTGTGAATATTTTATGAAGGCACTATATCTCAAAATGTATCTATTGTTTGACTACCATAAAGGCACTAAGAGGGTCATCTGCATTGGGCATCCTCTTTCTAAATGGAAAAATATGACCCCAGCCATGATCAGTTTATTAGATAGCTAAATAATATATTTTATTTTTTGAAGGGAGTCTATAGCGCTAGGATAAACTTTCATTCATGGTTTGGATTATTTTAAATAGTCACCGCTAACTTGAGTCAACTTTATCCAACACTGCACAAAAACAATAGGATTGATTGGAAGTCGTTATGTTCGAACTGTGTAGCCAAAACAGTAACTATAAATCAATCCACTCCATTTTGCTCTCTCCCAGTCTCCCCTCCAGGAGGCTGAGCACCTAGGACCGTGCCTAAGGACAATCTGGCACAATGATTCCTGGCTGTTCCCGTCCCCAATCCACCTTGTCGTGCTGCTGTGCTGTTCCGACTGCAGCTTTGAAACCATGGCCTGACTTCAGAGTACGTGCTACCTTATCCCGGACCCGTGCTGATCAAGCTCCCTTTCTCTCCTCTAGGTTTTCCTCCTAGGTTCCTTTACTTATTTTTTTGCCACTGTGCTTCTGCCTCTGCTCTTCGCACACCCATTATTTTTTGATTAGCAGTGGCTAAAGTTTATTCAACTTAGCAGTAGCCATTTAAAAGGTGGAGCCAGCAATGCAAAGTAAACCCCAACATTGGGGTCGATTTCCAAAACGACTAAGAGTGTTGAAGCGCGGGGCTAAACGTCAACTGTTTTGGCCTTGCGGCCATCACTTTTCAAAAAGCATGACGCGCACATCTTCTGATATTGCAACATTTTACATCACACTCATGTACAGTATCATGCTGCTCGTGGCAACATCATATGCCAGTCTCTCAGTTTAAGAAAACCGGAACCATGGATGACGGTTTCTCCTGGTCTCCAGTCTATTTTCTTTCATGAGAGGAAGGAGGGTGGAAGAGAGGTGTTGCATGTGGTCTAGAGTCCTGCATGGGTCCGTTTTGTTTTAAACCGCACCCGCACCCACATTTCAAGCACCACCCAAAACCCGACATCAGGACAGATTTTTCTCCATAACCCGACCCATTCACATAGAATTGTTTCCCGAGAGCCGATCCGTGAACCCTTAAATGTATTATTTAGTAGGCTATTATTCCCCTTCCCTGCATTAATTAATTTGTGTGCATGTCTATTCAACATTTGGTTTAAGAACAATATATATATATTTCCCCCCCCCCACAATGAGATACGCCACATTGACAACTCAAAACGCTTAGGAAAAAAATTGCTTTCTAAATTAGCCTTCTTGACTAAAGAAAATGTGACAAAGTTGGCGGTTACCTTGTACACATAAAAAAGTTTCCTTGAAGTCAGGAACAGTTTCTCTCTAAAAATATCAAATTTGTCATTAATTAGATCAATACAACAGGTAAAAAATTAGGCTAAGAGCTAAAACAAGGATTAGAAGATCAAAAAGCTCAATCTAGCAAACATGCTCTCCTCTAACCTTGCTTCCAACTACCGCTCTCCTCTAACCTTGCTTCCAACTACCTCTCTCCTTCCAAAGACATATAGACCTGTATTTCATCAACTCAAATTGGTGGGAGGGGCACACAGTTACAATCAGCCAATCCTGATTTTACACACACATTCAATTAACTGCTGCAGTTGAAATGGTGAAAAAACATGTTAAACATCAGGGCTAAACTGACCAAGACGCACCTCCAACAACAACTTCACATAATTCTGCCCAAAAACAATGATAATTTCTCTCAACCAGTGGCATATGGGCTTTTTAGGTGAGTGATGTTCTATGATAACCATTGCCCATTTTGTCAAAGGCAGGGATGCAAATGATTTATCTTGTCCATTCCCAGCGCGCCTCTCCAGGGTGCTGTTGGAGACGCAGCACTGTGATGCTCCACCAACATTCCGTCAAAGAAATGACCATAAATCATATAGCATATGGTAGAAAGAATGTGGCCTTTTCTGTAGCCTACACGCTGGAGATAAAATGTATGTCAATGTAATGAGACGGAAACTTTTTGCATCATGCAGGTTTCTACGATCAAATAGCCTAACCTAAAATGGTGCCCAATGAAATATAACACGAGCTGACATGTTAACTAACATATCCTAAAAACAGGACAAAGTAAAAATTTACAATATGGAATGAACAATCAGGCTACTCATCTAGTGGGTTTCATCTAGTGGGCTACTTTGTCATGATCAGTGGTTTCAAGTTTGTATCCATAAATATTTTACGAGCTGATCATAGAGAAAAACATTTAAAAAACTTCTGCATTTCCCACCGTGTAAACATATTGCTCAAGATAACTCCTTCTGATAAAGTTGGGTAGCTGATATTCAGAGTTTAAATAGCCAAATTGATTAGTCATAGGAATCAGGACTAATAAAGCCAATACAATGGCCTGTTTTACAAACGGTGGGCCTACCACATGGATGGACATTCATAAAATGTAACTGCGGACCGACATGGTAGGCTAGACCCCAGTAAGCACAGACCATCTTTTTTTGGTCCTGTCTGGACGTCTTTTGGGGGGTTTTTACAAAAGGTAGGCCTACCACAGAGATGGGCATTCCTAAAAAAACATGACTCACCGCCTGGATTCGGTCTTATGTAGCAACATATGAATCTGTTTTTTTACATTGGATAAAAATAGAGACTCAGAGCTACAAAATTATATATCATACACTGCATTTGAGGAAACAATGGGAAAGTAATTATGCTTTAAAAGTTGATCAACTTGTAAACTCACTTGAGAAAAGTCTTTCAATGTTTTGGCACTACTATTGGAGAGCCCTTTGTCTACACCCATTCAGCATTTTTCACACCCTCTTAAGCCTTAGCCCCACCCATCTCTTTAAGGGTTGATCCGAGCGTTCTGTACTAACTTGCCAGCTACTATATATAAATATATGAGAGTGAGTGAACAGCTCACTGAACATTACACGCCCTAGCAGAGCTGGTTAGGCTGCTTTGTTATCCAGAGCGTTGGTGACGGCAACTGTGCTGTCAGATAGTCCATTCGTAAATTCAGAGCATTTCGCGTTCAGAGCGCACACTGGACGCTCTGGGCAATAAGTAGGGTTGTTCCGAAAGCTCTGACCTCACAACGACAGTCAGGCTGGCTAACATTGGCTAGCTACTTCCATACACATTGTCAAGTTGACCTCTTTCTTGTGCAATTCCCCACTTGAAAAGGACAGTCCCTCCACATGAAGATTTTAACTGGATTTCACTCAATAAACAGCCATGGAATCAGTTGTTTGTCTTTTATTTACCATTCTTTGGTTGGCAGTAAACAGGTGAAAAACCTCAAAAAAGAGATTACAAATACAAGTTACTATTTGAGTTGACAGCCCAATCAAATACACAAAATTATCCACATTCACCCCAGATAAACACATTTCTGCCACCATAAAACACAAGGTTTCCACTTTTAAGCAAATGTTTCCCAAAATAGAAACCCACCATTTTTAATCAAATGAGCAGAATCAGTATATTTTCTCTAAATTTGCATTTTAGCCAAATACATTCAAAATATTTTTAATAGTAAAAAAATTACATTTATTTTCTAATCGGTAGTTAAGCAGACAAATCTTACATTTTTTAGCCAAAGATTTTAGACTATACATTTGTTACTGAATTAAGAACTTGGTTTACTAAGATTTCTACAAAGTTTTAATTACTTTGAACCATTTCAAACAAGTTCTTTGTCAACAATGAATTTGGCTCTTCTTACTTTTCCTTTATACCCCACAAACAACATTTGAAGTTATAAATACCACTGCAAAAGTCCTATCAAAGTTAAGAGTCTGTGTTTTCCAGAGTATCATTAGCAGTGCACTGCTTAAGTCAGTCTAGCCAAGCATGGCTAATATGGCGCTTACCGGCTGTCTTTCACAGTTTTGTGGAGGGCTTGGACTTGCACAGTCACCTTGATCACAAAGATGAAGTTTCCTTGGTCTTGTGGTGTTATAAATGCTCCTTTCACTGCGGTCTAAAGACAACAGCAGAGCCAGGTGCTGGCACGCCCAGATTGCCTGGAAGATTTGTTCCACCTGGTTCACCACTGATTGAAGGAGGAGGAGTTTCACCACTGAGGAGCTCCCAGGCAGTTTGTCAGCACACACATAATGAGAGAACACCCCACTCTGACCATTTTACTCACCCTAGCAGAGCTGGTTAGGCATTTTTCACGTTACCCAGAGTGTTGGTGACTAACAGTGCTGCTGGCTACAATTGAATTACGCTTTGTTGCCAACGTTTACTGACACAGGACATATTCAACCGGTGTTGAGCGCTCAAAAATTAAATCAGTTATTCTAACCAACCAGGTTATATGGCTATAACTAATCAAGCAAATGTGTCTGAGATACGAAGAATAAAATCATACGCATAAGGTTAGCTAGCGACCCCATCAGCTAACATTAGCTATCTAACAGTACACTTGAAATGAAACCACTGTCAAAATTAGAAACGTGTAATATCTGAAAATGTAGCTAGCTAGCCTATCTTACCAGTATACATCATGGTTGGACGCGTCTCCTGTCTGATGCCATTCATGGTTGCCCTTACTAGTTTGACGATGTAATCCAGACTGGTGTTCCCTCCATCTCCTTAGCCATCTTACTCAAATTCCACTGATTTCAAAACTCGGTCTTCCAGAAAGTGGAGAGCATACACATAACGTTAGCTAACGAGCCAGCCAGCTAATGTTAACATTACACTTTAACTTGCATTAGGTTTATGCAGTTTTACTACGTGATACAATTGAAAAAAAGCTGTGTTTGACACGATTACCTAGACATACTGACCAGCTCCAATAGACAGACATGTGCTATATGGCAGACCAATACAAACTCATCTCTCTTAATGTCCAGCACACTCATTATCTCAGCCAACCATGGCTAGTGGGAAGTTTGCGCTCTTTGTCTGTGGCTAAACCAACTAGGCTCGTAATTTAACAATTGTATTCGTATTTACAGATGACATACTAGTTTGATATTAAGATACATGAAAGTTCACATGTTCGAGAAGACATTTCTGCCAGAAAACGCATTTTGATGTAAAAAATAAATGTTTTGTTCTAAAAGCTCTCCTGTGAAGTAGTGACTTGCAACATACGCCTAGTTTCATGAATCGGGTCACAAATGACATATTTTCAACTTTCATTCAGAATCGAAAATGAACCAGATTTCAACGTCCGGAAAATAAGTATTTTCACCTTTCATTCAGAACCTAACTTTAACATTTACATTTAAGTCATTTAGCAGACGCTCTTTAACATCTGGGAAAATATGTAATTCTGCTTACTGGGACTATTCTTGTAGGGGCAGCAATTCTTTGGTGCAGGACCAGTTCTGGTTAATAAGGATCCACCCCTTTTTGTTGCTCCAATTTTTGCCTAAAATGACACACCCAAATCTAACTGCCTGTAGCTCAGGACCTGAAGTAAGGATATGCATATTCTTGATAGCATTTGAAATGAAACACTGAAGTTAGTGGAAATGTTAAATTAATGTAGGAGAATATAACACATTAGATCTGGTAAAAGATAAAAGAAAATAGTTTTTTGGTATTTTTTCTGTACCATCTTTGAAATGCAAGAGAAAGGAATGTAGAATGTATTATTCCAGCCAAGGCACAATTTAGATTTTGGCCACTAAATGGCAGCAGTGTATGTGCAAAGTTTCAGACTGATTCAATGAACCATTGCATTTCTGTTAAAAATTTTGAATCAAGACTGCCCAAATGTGCCTAATTGGTTTATTAATACATTTAAGTTCATAACTGCACACTCTCCTCAAACAATAGCATGGTATTTTTTCACTGTAATAGCTACTGTACATTGGACAGTGCAGTTAGATTAACAAGTGTTCAAGCTTTCTGACAATATCAGATGTCTGTGTCCTGGGAAATTTTATTGTTACTTACAACCTCATGCTAATCACATTAGCCTACGTTAGCTCAACCGTCCTGCGGGGGACCCACCGATCTTGTAGTGGTTATGGCAGGATACGAAAAATGACTGAAAACAGGGTCCTTTAACAATAACAAATTCACACACAAAATGTGGAATGTTCAGTATTTTAGTGAGGATGCGTCATCATTCTCACAGAAAGCCTATAGCCGTCATAAAACACCACCATTTTGTTTAGATAATCAAATAGTTTAATTGAACTGAAATAAACAAATTCCCAGACACATATACAGGATGCAAAAATATGTATTTTGAAGGCTATTGCCTACTCAAACTTACCAGCCGCACCGGTTTCAAATTGATATGGTCTAAATCAGGGATGGGCAAATGGCGTTCTATGAATTATTTATTTGGAACTTAGTTGTGGTTCTCAACTTAATGTTGAGAGTTAGAATACACAAGGTGCAATTTCGAAATGTGGTTGTGCATCAGCAGTTTCTGTTGTTGTGTGTCAGTCACTGACAGTCACTCAATTAGAAAAACATTTTTAGATGTATAGAATTGCAGCTAATGTGCTGCAAATTTTTTCTCTCAGCTCCATGGCAAAATTTGTAGAATTGCATGAAATTAAATAGAAATGTCAGGGGCCGCAGCGGTAAAAATGGAATTGCAGGAAATTAACTCTAAAACTGAAATGTTTTGCTCGCAACTAAATTTCACTTAGGGCCTCCAAAAGGCTACGGTCGGCTCGGACTGCATGTGTGGGTATAAATGTAGGAAGACCCACGAGCCACTGCAGCCCCGATTTTTTTTTGTGGCCCCCACCCCCTACAAAGTTGCCCATCCCTGGTCTAAATTAACAAAAGCCGGAATTAACATAAAACAATTCCTTGCAAAAGTATTCATCCCCCTTTGTGTTTTTCCTATTCTGTTGCATTACAACCTGTAATTTAGATGGATTTTTATTTGGATTTCATGTACGGTAATGGCCATACACAGTAGTCCAAACTGGTGAAGTGAAATGGAAAGAATAACTTGTTTTAAAAAATTCCCCAACATAAAAAGCGGAAAAGTGGTGAGTGCATATGTATTCACACCCTTTGCAATGAAGCCCCTCAATAAGATCTGGTGCAACCAATTACCTTCAGAAGTTACATAATTAGTTAAATAAAGTCCACCTGTGTGCAATCGAAGTCTAAAAAGCCCCAGAGTCTGCAACACCTCTAAGCAAGGGATCAGGGTTTGGGTATAAAAAAAGATCCAAAACTTTGAACATCCCACAGAGCATCATTAAATCCATTATAAAAAAATTGAAAGAATATGGCACCACAACAAACCTGCCAAGATAGGGACACCCACCAAAACAAGGCAAGGAGGGCATTAATCAGAGGCAACAAAGAGACCAAAGATAACCCTGAAGGACCTGCAAAGCTCCACAGCGGAGATTGGAGTATCTGTCCATAGGACCACCTTAAGCCATACTCACCACAGAGCTGGACTTTACAGAAGAGTGGCCTGAAAAAGCCATTGCTTAAAGAAAAAAATAAGCAAATACGTTTGGTGTTCGCCAAAAGGCATGTGGGAGACTCCCCCAAACATATGGAAGAAGGTACTCTGGTCAGATGAGACTAAAATTTAGCTTTTTGGCCATCAAGGAAAACGCTATGTATGGTGCAAACCCAACACCTCTCATCACCCCGAGAACATCATCCTCACAGTGAAGCATGGTGGTGGCAGCATCATGCTGTGGGGATACTTTCTTTGGCACGAACTGGGAAACTGGTAAGAATTGAAGGAATGATGGATGGCGCCAAATACAGGGAAATTCTTGAGGGAAACCTGTTTCAGTCTTCCAGAGATTTGAGACTGGGATGGAGGTTCACCTTCCAGCAGAACAATGATCCTAAGCACACTACTAAAGCAACACTCGGGTGGTTTAAGGGGAAACATTAAAATGTCTTGGAATGGCCTAGTCAAAGCCCAGACCGCAATCCAATTGAGAATCTGTGGTATGATTTAAAGATTGCTATACACCAGCGGAACCCATCCAACTTGAAGGAGCTGGAGCAGTTTTGCCTTGAAGAATGGGCAAAAATCCCAGTGGCTAGATGTGCCTAGCTTATAGAGACATACCCCAAGAGACTTGCAGCTGTAATGGCTGCAAAAGGTGGCTCTACAAAGTATTGACTTTGGGGGGGTGGAATAGTTATGCACACTCAGGTTGCCTTATTTCTTGTTTGTTTCACACTAAAAAATATTTTGCATCTTCAAAGTGGTAGGCATGTTGTGTAAATAAAAAGGCCTCAAACCCCCAAAATATCAATTTTAATTCCAAGTTGTAAGGCAACAAAATAGGAAAAATGCCAAGGGGGGTGAATACTTTCGCAAGCCACTATAATTAACTGATAATAAACTGAATTAGCCTATCGTAAACAAATAGCCTACCAACTTGCACTTTTTTGCAGGCTGTGTATCCATCTTCCGGGTTGTCCTTGTCCCCAAGGACTCCAAAATCCTTCCAAACCAAACCAGGGATTTCACTTGCCCAGCACTTGTTTCCACGATGGTGTATGCCAGGGGTATTCAACTCTTACCCTACGAGGTCCAGGTGCCTGCTGTTTCCCCCCCCCCCCCTACCTGATAAATAATTGCACCCACCTGGTGTCCCAGGTCTAAATCTATCCCTCATTAGAAGGAAACAATTACAAAATGCAGTGTAATTGTCTTCGAGGTCTGGAGTTGAGCTTGAGGGGTGTAGGCTATTTCCCTATCATCACCTTTTTTTTATTTCTGCGTTGATGTTAGCCATTTTCGTGTGAGCTAGGCTAGCCAGGGAAAATAAACTTGGCAACGTATTCTCACGTGGGGGGTGAAACATAAGTTTCAGCTCCACACAAATACTTGACAATACACTACGTGCATGGCTGGTAGCATATATGTCTGCCACACCTCTCACAGGATGGAATTCTCAACAAAATGCAACAAGCTCCTGTGTTATTATTTTTTTTTTAACCTTTATTTAAAACGTTTCCGACGTGCAAAAATTGTTCTTAACCGCGAGCCAACCTGCGGGTTGAAAGTACGTTTTCATTTTTTGTGGGTCGAAACCCGATGCAGGATTCTAAAGTGGTCTAGACTCACCGATGCGTTGTTCTGCTGTGCCGCCCCTGACGCGATGCCTGCCACGTGGTTGATGATGGGGGAGAAGTTGGTGGGACCGTAGAGCTTCACCTGAGGTAGGGCCATGCGGTAGGCCTCCACAATCCCCTGGACCCCTGCAACACAACACGTAGGGCCACATTAGTTTGAGCTAGAACTGCTGTATATACTGTAGGGCAATGGTACCAAAACACTATTTGAGAAGGTCCAAATAGTGACAGCATGCACAATAAATTACTTTGGCACAGCCAGGAGTAAGCATGATTTGCATTGTCCACAAGAATGAATGTAATCCATGGTACCGATGTTAACAAAGCCGCATTGCAAGCCAGAACTTCCTAGAAAAATCTATGTTCGTTAGTTGAAGTTTGCAGGGATTTATTAACGTACATACTTCTAACTTTAAAAAAACACATTTATTCTACTTTTTAGTCAGGGGAAACCCATTGAGACCAGCACAGCAATACAAATTGATCACTAAAAAAATACGTAACTGTTTAAAAGTTTGGGGTCACTTTGTCCATTAAAATGACATCAAACTGATCAGAAATAGTGCAGACATTGTACATGTTGTAAATGACTATTGTAGCTGGAAACGGCAGATTTTTTATTGAATATCTACATAGGTGTACAGAGGCCCATTATAAGGAACCATCACTCCTGTGTTCCAATGGCACGTTGTGTTAGCTAATCCAAGTTTACCATTTTAAAAGGCTAATTGATCATTAGAAAACCCTTTTGAAATAATGTTACCACAGCTGAAAACTGTTGATTAATGCTGATTAAAGAAGCAATAAAACTTGCATTCTTTAGACTAGCTGAGTATCTGGAGCATCAACATTTGTGGGTTCGATTACAGGCTTAAAATGGCCTGAAACAAAGACTTTCATCTGAAAAACTGGTCAGTCTATTCTTGTTCTGAGAAATGAAGGCAATTCCATGCGAGAAATTGCCAAGAAACTGAAGATCTCGTTTAACGCTGTGGACCACTCCCTTCACAGAACAACGCAAACTGGCTCTAACCAGAATAGAAAGAAGAGTGGAAGGCCCCGGTGCACAACTGAGCAAGAGGACAAGTACATTAGTGCCTAGTCTGAGAAACAGACGCCTCACAAGTCCTCAACTGACAGCTTCATTAAATAGTACCCGCAAAACACCAGTCTCAACGTCAACAGTGAAGAGGCGACTCCGGGTTTGCTGGCCTTCTAGGCAGACTTCCTCTGTCTCTGTCTTCTTTTGTCCATCTTAATCTTTTATTTTTATTGACCAGTCTGAGATATGGCTTTTTCTTTGCAACACATTATGCATTTCATATGCAGTTCATTAACCCAACCTCTCTGATTCAGAGAGGCTGCCATAATCGACAATAGAAGCCATCACTCTGTTTTCTCACACAATTGCATAGCCTATAGAAATGTTGACCAACATGAGCTCACATTAAGTGTTTGATTAGATTTTCGATTACATTTGCATTGATGTCAGAGTGATTAGAGGGACAAGAGTGCAGAGGACCAGGCAGTTATCAAGTTTGGTTTGCTACTAATGACCAAAAGCAGCATCGGGGCTTGGAAATGACTAATTACCGTGACTAAACGGTCACATGGAATTTGACGGCTGTCATGACTCATGACCGCCGGTGTGGCGGTAATACAGTCACCGTAACAGCCCTAGGTCTGCTGCATTTTGATAAATGGTGTCACCGTAGTCCAAAACTGGAAAGAACGTTAATTGTACAATCTGTTTCCTGCTGTTTAGAGAGATGCAAGATCTGTTTCTAAAGAAGATTAGGAAAAATCTTAGCTTTTTAACTAGCTCTTCCTACACTGCTGAAATAATTGCTGTAATTTTGTTATTCAAAACAAACTATTTCTTCCTGTAGTCTCACAGCCACATCTGTTTGTTGTTTGCTGTAACATGGACAATACAATTTTATTGTATTGTAATTTAATCTTCCATTTGGCACTTAGATTAGATTGATTAGCAGCTGTGAACAAATTTCAGCTGGCTTGATGGAACTAACGGACCATTGGAATATTCAGATATTACTGCAAAAATAACGACATTCTCTGAGGGAAGAAAACTTGAACAGGTTTTTCTCGAGTATCAATGCTACTAAACTTTGTAAGTTTCGGCCTGCTATGCAGTTTTGCTAACGTCGGTACCATGGATTACATACATTTTTGGGATGATACTAATAATGCTAACTCCTCTCTGTGCCAAAAGTAAGCATATTATGTAGTAAACAAACTCTGTTCCTGGGTGATTAAAATGCACAGAAAGTTACTGGAAAGTTCAGGAAAACATGAGGAATGATCATAAAGAAACCATGGTTCTATGAACTAATCGGTGCATTCAGTTGACTGAAGAAAACACAAAACCCAGTGTTATTCGGCCCGTATTGGGTATGGTCCGCATTGAGTATGGCACCTGTAGGTATATTTGTTAAAAATTGCAAATGGCAAAAAAATATAAATAATGAATAAATAATTCTGCATCTGGCCTAACAACAAGCAACGAGTATGGGTTCAATTTTAAATTGTATCTAGCCAGGTTAGATTAAAAAAACATGAGGCGATAGACATGCATTATATTAACAAACACTTCACGGAAGGAAAATATTTACCTTGACAGTAAGGATTACTTGGGTTGAAGTTCAGTGCAAATTCATGGGATACCTGCAGGGTAAATAACATAATGATTAACTAACTTACAAAACCTGTTTTTCTCTTTTTTTAGTTAAATAGTTTATGTTTTACCTTGAATTCTGGGGGCACTTGAGCTCCAAATCCAAAGGCAGGGAAGAGTTTGTCACTGAGAAAGCAGATAAAACAACATGAGATCTGAGTAGACTATCACAATGACAGAGGAAACATGAAAACATTGGACGGATGTTGTCCACTCCTCAATACAAGAGAGGAACACAGTAACAGGGCAAACTTGCCATGTTAGTCCATTTACAGTGCCTTCAGAAATTAGTCACACCCCTTGACCTTTCCCACATTTTGTTGTGTTACAGCCTGAATGTAACATTTATTAAAATGAGATTGTGTCACCTACACACAATTACCCATAATGTCAAAGTTGAAATATGTTTTCAGAAATGTTTACAAATTAATTTTAAAAAATGAAAAGCTGAAATGTCTCGAGTCAAAAAGTATTCAACCCATTTGCCTAAAGCAAATAAGTTAGGCAAATAAGTTCAATAAGTTCATTTGCCTAAATAAGTTCAGGAGTAAAAAGGTTCTTAATAACTGGCATGGACTCACTGTGTGCAATAATAGTGTTTAACATGATTTTTTAATGACTACCTCATCTTGCTACCCCACATATCCCTCAGTCGAGCAGTGAATTTCAAACATATTCAACCACAAAGACCAGGGGTTTTTCCAATGCCTTGCAAAGGGCACCCATTTGTATATGGGTAAAAAGGAAAGAAGCAGACATTGAATATCCCTTTAAACATGGTGTTATTAATTACACTTTGGACGGTGTATCAATACACCCAGTCATTACAAAGATACAGGTATCCTTCCTAGCTCAGTTTCTGGAGAGGAAGGAAGCCCCTCATGGATTTTTACCTTCAGGCCAATTGAAACAGTTCGAGTTTAATGGCTGTGGTAAGAGAAAACTGAGGATGGATCTACAACATTGCAATACTCCCCTATACGACATAGTGATAAGGATGCCCTTGCAGAATTTAAATCAAAAATCAAAAACATGCATCCTGTTTGCAATAAGGCACTAAACTGTAGAAAAATGAGGCAAATAAATGAACTTTATGTTGTGAATACAAGTCGTTGTTTGTGGCAAATCTAACACATCACTGCGTACCACCTCATATTGTCAAGCATGGTGGTGCTTGCATCATGCTATGGGTATGCTTGTCATCAAGGACTAGGCAGTTTTTTGGGATAAAAATAAAAGCACATCAATCCTACCATCCAGCCATGGATATGTCACTCGCCGTGGAAATCGAATGCAGCGACCTCTGGTCGCTTTGGAGCACCTTAAATTACATTTTAGGCAAAAAGGCAAACTCAACACCACCATTCATTGAATCAGATGGCTCATTCATCACAAAACCTACTGGATATTGCCAACTACTTAGATTTTTTCTTTGGCAACATTAGCAAGCTTAGGCATGACATGCCAGCTAAAAACACAGACACTACACATCCAAGTATAATTGACCAAATTATCAAAGACAAGCATTGAAATTTTGAATTCCGTAAAGTGAGTGTGGAAGAGGATCATTTTTTGTTGTGGTCTATCAACAATAACAAGCTACCTGGGTCTGACAACTTGCCACTCCTATTCGCCATCTCTTCAATCTAAGCCTACTAGAAAGTATGTGTCCTCAGGCCTGGAGGGAAGCAAAAGTCATTCCCCTACCCATGAATAGTAAAGCCCCCTTTACTGGCTCAAATAGCCGACCAATCAGCCTGTTACCAACCCTCTGAAAACCTATGGAAAAATTGTGTTTGACCAGATACAATGCTATTTTACAGTAAACAAATTGACAACAGAATTCCAGCATGCTTATAGGGAAGGACAATCAACAAGCACAGCACTTACACAAATGACTGATGATTGGCTGAGAGAAATTGATTATAAAGATTGTGGGAGTTTTTTTGGTGAGACTTCAGTGCGGCTTTTGACATTATTGATCATAGTCTGCTGCTGGGAAAAACGTATGTGTTATGGCTATACTCCCCCTGCTATATTGTTGATGAAGAACTACCTGTCTGACAGAACACAAAAGGGTGTTCTATAATGGAACTTTGAGTAAAGCCTGTGTGCCTGTGTATGTCCACTCAACAGTCACCACTTAAAGAGCTGCAGTCCGTTTTCAGAACGGGTGGCAAAAAACAACAACAGTTAGTGCCAAAACTAAAAGCATTGTATATGGGACAAATCATTCACGAAACCCTAAACCTCAACTAAACCTTGAAATAAATAACGTGGACACTGAGCAAGTTGAGGTATCTAAACTGCTTGGGAGTAACCCTGGACTGTAAACGTGGTCAAAACATGTTAATGCAATCGCAGCCAAGATGGTTTGTCGTCCCTGACGTATTGTTGTCTCTACCTTCTTGCCCTTTGTGCTGTTGAATGTGCCCAATAATGCTTGTGCTGCTGCCATGCTTTGCTGCCATGCTGTGTTGTGGTCTTAGGTCTCTCTTCATGTAGTGTTAGCTATGCAGTGTTACATGGTCAAAACATGTTGATGCAACCGTAGCCAAGATGGTTTGCTGTCTCTACCTTCTTTCCCTTTGTGCTGTTGTATGTGCCCAATAATGATTGTACCATGTTTTGTGCTACTGCCATGCTGTTGTCATGTGTTTTCATGTGTTGCTGCCATGCTATGTTGTCGTCTTAGATTTCTCTCTATGCAGTGTTATGACATGTTGAATGCACCGCGCTCTCTGTTTTACTACAAGACATGCCACCAGAGTTCTCTTCACAATCCCCAAGCCCAGAACAGACGATGGGAGGCTACTATGGGAGTATAAAATCCTCTCACTGTCAACTGCATTTATTTTCAGCAAACTTAACATGTGTAAATATTTGTTTGTGTCAGGATGAGCCTGCAGGAAGGGTACCACATGAGGGAGGAGGATGTCTTCCCTGTAAAGCACAGCGTTGAGATTGAGCTTGTCATTGCAGGCAGTCCGATGATGCTGTGACACACCACCCTAGACCATGACAGACCCTCCACCTCCAAATCGATCCCGCTCCAGTGTACAGGCCTCGGTGTAACGCTTATTTCCTTCGACGATAAACGCAAATCCGACCATCACCCCTGGTGAGACAAAACCGCGACTCATCAGTGAAGAGCACTTTTTGCCAGTCCTGTCTGGTCCAGCGATGGTGGGTCTGTGCCCATTGGCGATGCTGTTACCGGTGACGTCTGGTGAGGACCTGCCTTACATCAGGCCTACAAGCCCTCAGTCCAGCGTCTCTCAGTGTATTGCGGACAGTCTGAGCACTGATGGAGGGATTGTGCGTCCCTGGTGTAACTCGGGCAGTTGTTGTTGCCATCCTGTACCTGTCCCGCAGGTGTGATGTTCGGATGTACTGATCTTGTATAGGCGTTGTTACACGTGGTCTGCCACTGCGAGGATGATCAGCTGTCCATCCTGTCTCCCTGTAGCGCTGTCTTAGGCGTCTCACAGTACAGACATTGCAATTTATTGCCATGGCCACATCTGCAGTCCTCATGCCTAAGGCACGTTCACGCAGATGAGCAAGGACCCTGGGCATTTTTATTTGGGTGTTTTTCAGAGTCAGTAGAAAGGCCTCTTTAGTGTCCTAAGTTTTCATAACTGTGACCTTAATTGCCTATCGTCTGTAAGCTGTTAGTGTCTTAACGACCGTTCCACATGTGCATGTTCATTAATTGTTTATGGTTCATTGAACAAGCATGGGAACGTCTATTAATTTACTCATGGCCTCTTCCCTCTTGGGCGTTCTACAGAGCAGAAAGAGTGTTCTTCTTACGTGTCATAGTCCTGGACCACCAGGCCCACTGACCAGGTGGCCGCCAGGTACTGGTTCAGACCGTCAGGACTCAGGTAATGCAGGGACTGTGGGGATCGAGGGTCGCCGTTTGACCCAGTGAAGTCAATGCCCACCTTAGAGAAATATAGGAACCCTGAGTGATGAAGTCCAATTGGCACAAAAAATATAAAATACTAATTTAAAATAAGCAATGTTTAAACGATGTAGCCATTGATTCTTAAAAAGGGCAATTCCGCCACATTTCATACTCATTATTTATCTCCAGCACCAAACCAGTGTCTACATACGTGAAAACAACACGGTTCTATGATCTGTGGTTAGAAGTCAAGTGGCTGCCCTCCACAAGACAATCAGCAGACTTCCTCACTGGGTTAATGCGGAAGACACATTTCAGTTGAATGCATTCAGTTGTACAACTAGCTAGATATCCCCCTTTCCCTCCCTCCCTTCCTTCCATCCATCCATCCTCTGACCAGCTCACAGGGTAGGATTAAAAGAAAGAAAGTAAGACAGTGGTCCCACTTACAGTGACTTTCAAAACCTGCAACGAGTTTCTAGCCAGAGCGAGGGTATTTTATTGCTCCCCATGTCACAGTGCTTCTAAAATGTTTTAACTTTTGATGGCGTCTTCGGGTAGAACTTCATAGTTTTTCGGCACAATGTAGAAATGCACCGTTTTCACATATGTAAACACTGGTATTGTGCTGGAGATACTTAAAAAGGAGGTTGAAAAATTATTAAATTGCCCTTTGTTCCGGAGTTCCAAATTAAGCAGCAGCAGCTGAAAAGATGAGCTCCTACAAATATTGAAATTTAAATGTTTTTTTAGAGTAAAGTACATCGGGAAAAAATCAAAAGAAAACTGCAAACTGAATAGGAGACCAAACAAGCAGCAAACAAAGAAGAAAGGCTTTTGAAAAAGTAACAATTTTTCATAAAATTATACCGTTTTCTTAGCTAGCTAAGTTGTTTACCTGTTGCTAGGCAGTTGCTAGGGACATTCCTGAAAGAAGCTAGCTAGCTAACAAGGAGTGTCTAGTTGGCAGAAGAGAAGAAGGGACAAAGTGGGACAAAATAAGGACAGAAGAAAAGGGAAAGGGGACATTAAGGTGAAGCAGTCCTCTAAAGACACAAAAGACAATAATACAAGAAACAACACTTCTATTGCCTCTCCCTCTACGATACGCACTTCCGGTTTGGTTTGGAGCGAGTAGTTGCATTCCGCTTTGCTCCACAGGTAGTATTACAGGTAGTATTACATTTCATTTCATTACAGTACAACAGTTTGATTTGTTTGATCTTAGCTGGCTACATAGCCGTCTTTGTATCCAAGATAATTGTGTAGTCTGGAGTAATTGTCGAGGTTACCTAGCCAGTTAGAGGTTACCTAGCCAGCTACACTTTCAAACAAAGTCAACAACGCAGCCACTGCTAGCTAGCCTATTTCACCAGCCAGCAGTACTATATCATTTTAGTCAATAAGATTTTTTGCAACGTAAGCTTAACTTTCTGAACATTCGAGACGTGTAGTCCACTTGTCATTCCAATCTCCTTTGCATTAGCGTAGCCTCTTCTGTAGCCTGTCAACTATGTGTCTGTCTATCCCTGTTCTCTCCTCTCTGCACAGACCATACAAACGCTTCACACCGCGTGGCCGCTGCTACTCTAACCTGGTGGTCCCAGCGCGCACGACCCACGTGGAGTTCCAGGTCTCAGGCAGCCTCTGGAACTGCCGATCTGCGGCCAACAAGGCAGAGTTCATCTCAGCCTATGCTTCCCTCCAGTCCCTCGACTTCTTGGCACTGACGGAAACATGGATTACCACTGATAACACTGCTACTCCTACTGCTCTCTCCTCGTCTGCCCACGTGTTCTCGCACACCCCGAGAGCTTCTGGTCAGCGGGGTGGTGGCACTGGGATCCTCATCTCTCCCAAGTGGACATTCTCTCTTTCTCCCCTGACCCATCTGTCTATCGCCTCCTTTGAATTCCATGCTGTCACAGTTACCAGCCCTTTCAAGCTTAACATCCTTATCATTTATCGCCCTCCAGGTTCCCTTGGAGAGTTCATCAATGAGCTTGACGCCCTGATAAGTTCCTTTCCTGAGGATGGCTCACCTCTCACAGTTCTGGGTGACTTTAACCTCCCCACGTCTACCTTTGACTCATTCCTCTCTGCCTCCTTCTTTCCACTCCTCTCCTCTTTTGACCTCACCCTCTCACCTTCCCCCCCTACTCACAAGGCAGGCAATACGCTTGACCTCATCTTTACTAGATGCTGTTCTTCCACTAATCTCATTGCAACTCCCCTCCAAGTCTCCGACCACTACCTTGTATCCTTTTCCCTCTCGCTCTCATCCAACACTTCCCACACTGCCCCTACTCGGATGGTATCGCGCCGTCCCAACCTTCGCTCTCTCTCCTCTTCCATCCTATCATCTCTTCCCTCTGCTCAAACCTTCTCCAACCTATCTCCTGATTCTGCCTCCTCAACCCTCCTCTCCTCCCTTTCTGCATCCTTTGACTCTCTATGTCCCCTATCCTCCAGGCCGGCTCGGTCCTCCCCTCCTGCTCCGTGGCTCGACGACTCATTGCGAGCTCACAGAACAGGGCTCCGGGCAGCCGAGCGGAAATGGAGGAAAACTCGCCTACCTGCGGACCTGGCATCCTTTCACTACCTCTTCTCTACATTCTCCTCTTCTGTCTCTGCTGCTAAAGCCAATTTCTACCACTCTAAATTCCAAGCATCTGCCTCTAACCCTAGGAAGCTCTTTGCCACCTTCTCCTCCCTCCTGAATCCTCCTCCCCCTCCTCCCCCCTCCTCCCTCTCTGCTGATGACTTCGTCAACCATTTTGAAAAGAAGGTCGACGACATCCGATCCTCGTTTGCTAAGTCAAACGACACCGCTGGTTCTGCTCACACTGCCCTACCCTGTGCTTTGACCTCTTTCTCCCCTCTCTCTCCAGATGAAATCTCGCGTCTTGTGACGGCCGGCCGCCCAACAACCTGCCCGCTTGACCCTATCCCCTCCTCTCTTCTCCAGACCATTTCCGGAGACCTTCTCCCTTACCTCACCTCGCTCATCAACTCATCCTTGACCGCTGGCTACGTCCCTTCCGTCTTCAAGAGAGCGAGAGTTGCACCCCTTCTGAAAAAACCTACACTCGATCCCTCCGATGTCAACAACTACAGACCAGTATCCCTTCTTTCTTTTCTCTCCAAAACTCTTGAACGTGCCGTCCTTGGCCAGCTCTCCTGCTATCTCTCTCAGAATGACCTTCTTGATCCAAATCAGTCAGGTTTCAAGACTAGTCATTCAACTGAGACTGCTCTTCTCTGTGTCACGGAGGCGCTCCGCACTGCTAAAGCTAACTCTCTCTCCTCTGCTCTCATCCTTCTAGACCTATCGGCTGCCTTTGATACTGTGAACCATCATATCCTCCTCTCCACCCTCTCCGAGCTGGGCATCTCCGGCGCGGCCCACGCTTGGATTGCGTCCTACCTGACAGGTCGCTCCTACCAGGTGGCGTGGCGAGAATCTGTCTCCGCACCACGTGCTCTCACCACTGGTGTCCCCCAGGGCTCTGTTCTAGGCCCTCTCCTATTCTCGCTATACACCAAGTCACTTGGCTCTGTCATATCCTCACATGGTCTCTCCTATCATTGCTATGCAGACGACACACAATTAATCTTCTCCTTTCCCCCCTCTGATAACCAGGTGGTGAATCGCATCTCTGCATGTCTGGCAGACATATCAGTGTGGATGACGGATCACCACCTCAAGCTGAACCTCGGCAAGACGGAGCTGCTCTTCCTCCCGGGGAAGGACTGCCCGTTCCATGATCTCGCCATCACGGTTGACAACTCCATTGTGTCCTCCTCCCAGAGTGCTAAGAACCTTGGCGTGATCCTGGACAACACCCTGTCGTTCTCAACTAACATCAAGGCGGTGACCCGTTCCTGTAGGTTCATGCTCTACAACATTCGCAGAGTACGACCCTGCCTCACGCAGGAAGCGGCGCAGGTCCTAATCCAGGCACTTGTCATCTCCCGTCTGGATTACTGCAACTCGCTGTTGGCTGGGCTCCCTGCCTGTGCCATTAAACCCCTACAACTCATCCAGAACGCCGCAGCCCGTCTGGTGTTCAACTTTCCCAAGTTCTCTCACGTCACCCCGCTCCTCCGCTCTCTCCACTGGCTTCCAGTTGAAGCTCGCATCCGCTACAAGACCATGGTGCTTGCCTACGGAGCTGTGAGGGGAACGGCACCTCCGTACCTTCAGGCTCTGATCAGGCCCTACACCCAAACAAGGGCACTGCGTTCATCCACCTCTGGCCTGCTCGCCTCCCTACCTCTGAGGAAGTACAGTTCCCGCTCAGCCCAGTCAAAACTGTTCGCTGCTCTGGCACCCCAATGGTGGAACAAACTCCCTCACGACGCCAGGTCAGCGGAGTCAATCACCACCTTCCGGAGACACCTGAAACCCCACCTCTTTAAGGAATACCTAGGATATGATAAAGTAATCCTTCTAACCCCCCCCCCTTAAAAGAGTTAGATGCACTATTGTAAAGTGGTTGTTCCACTGGATATCATAAGGTGAATGCACCAATTTGTAAGTCGCTCTGGATAAGAGCGTCTGCTAAATGACTTAAATGTAAATGTAAATGTCTTTAAAGAATATAACATGTAAATACCTTACGATCTTAGTCCATTTGTCATACCCCATCCGAACCCAAAATATAAGCTTGTTTTACGCCATTCTTTATAATCAATGTAATTGTAAACAAAAACTGTACTCAGTCTATGATTTTGAGTGGTTACATTTCCACAGCCCCACCCCTCAGCTGTTTACCAAGACAAATGGTGGGGTGTTTTTTTGAATCCCGGATTGCCCCTTTAACTTATCTTCATTAGTGCATTTTCAATCCATCAATTATAATGCTTGAGTTTTGGACATTAACTAATAAGCACAACATCAACCTATTATTTCTGATTGTGTCTGAAGCGCTTGCACTTACCGTAAAATTTATTTGGCAACCTCCCATGACATAGTCCAGGAATGTGTACCGTGCCTGTATCTAGAGGGAAATTATAAATAGCTTTAGAAGTAACACAATTTAGAAGGTAGAATCTAAGGGCTAATGATAAGCTACTGTGCAATGAATTATAACCTACCTGGCAGCCCTTGACACTGATTATTCCAGAGTTTTTGTAACTCTTCTTCTTCTGCTTCTCTGGATGGACACAGTCAAACTCCACCTGATTAAACGTCAATAAAAAAGGTTTAATATAAACCTAACTCAAATAATAAACTACCTTCACCATGATTAGATAAATGAGGTGGAAACCCTTTACATTAAGTTGCTCAGATCTTATACAGTGCATTCGGAAAGTATTCAGACCCCTTCCCTTTTTCTACATTTTGTTACATTACAGCCTTATTCTTAAATATGTTCCTCATCAATCTACACACAATACCCCATAATGACAAAGTGAAAACAGGTTATACTTTTTCGCAAATTAATATATGAATACATATATTAACATGTATGTATTTACATATGTATTCTGACCCTTTGCTATGAGACTCGAAATTGAGCTCAGATGCATCCTGTTTCCATTCAGCATCCTTGAGATGTTTGAACAACTTGGAGTCCACTTGAAGTAAATTCAATTGATTGGACATGATTTGGAAAGGCACACACCTGTCTATATAAGGTCCCACAGTTGACAGTGCATGTCAGAGCAAAAACCAAGCCATGAGGTCAAAGGAATTGTCCGTAGAGCTCCAAGACAGGATTGTGTCGAGGCACAGATCTGGGGAAGGGTACCAAAACATTTCCGAAGCATTGAAAGTCCCAAAGAACACAGTGACCTCCATCATTCATAAATGTAAGAAGTTTGGAACCACCGAGACTCTTCCTAGAGTTAGCTGCCGAGACAAACTTAGCAATCGGTGGAGAAGGGCCTTGGTCAGGAGGGTGACCAAGAACCCAATGGTCACTCTGACAGAGCTCTTGAGTTCCTCTGTGGAGATGGGAGACCCTTCCAGAAGGACAACCATCTCTGCAGCACCACCAATCAGGCCTTTATGGTAGAGTGGCCAGATGGAAGCCACTCCTCAGTAAAAGGCACATGACAGCACGCTTGGAGTTTGCCAAAAGGCACCTAAAGGACTCTCCGACCATGAGAAACAAGATTCTCTGGTCTGATTAAACCAAGATTGAACTCTTTGGCCTGAATGCCAAGCGTCATGTCTGGAGGAAACCTGGCACCATCCCTACGGTGAAGCATGGTGGTGGCAGCATCATGCTGTGGGGATGTTTTTCAGCAGCAGGGACTGGGAGACTAGTCAGATTGAGGGTAAGATGAACAGAGCAAAGTACAAAGAGATCCTTGATGAAAAACTTCTCCAGAGCACTAAGGAGCTTAGACTGGGGCGAAGGTTCACCTTCCAACAGGACAACAACCCTAAGCACACAGCCAAGACAATGTAGGAGTGGCTGCGGGACAAGTCTCAAATGTCCTTGAAGGGCCCAGCCAGAGCCCGGAATTGAAACCGATCTAACATCTTTGGAGAGACCTGAAAATAGCTGTGCAGCGACACTCCCCAACCAACCTGACAGAACTTGAGAGGACCTGCAGAGAAGAATAGAGGTCGACCGATTAAATCGGAATGGCCGATTAATTAGGGCCGACTTCAAGTTTCCATAACAATCGGTAATCAGCATTTTTGGACACCGATTATGGCCGATTACATTGCACTCCACGAGGAGACTGCGTGGCAGGCTGACTACCTGTTACGCGAGTGCAGTAAGGAGCCAAGTTAAGTTACTAGCTAGCATTAAACTTATCTTATAAAAAACAATCTTAACATAATCACTAGTTAAACTAGTAATATCATCAACCATGTGTAGTTATCTAGCTTATCCAGCGTTGCATATAATCGATGCGGTGCCTGTTTATTTTATCATCGAACCACAGCCTACTTCGCCAAATGGGTGATGATTTAACAAGCGCATTCGCGAAAAAAGCACTGTTGTTGCACCAATGTGTACCTAACCATGAACATCAATGCCTTATTTTAAAATCAATACACAAGTATATATTTTTTAAACCTGCATATTTAGTTAATATTGCCTGCTAACATGAATTTCTTTTAACTAGGGAAATTGTGTCACATCTCTTGCGTTCTGTGCAAGCAGAGTCAGGGTATATGCAGCAGTTTGGGTCGCCTGGCTCGTTGCGAACTGTGTGAAGACCATTTCTTCCTAACAAAGACCGTAATTAATTTGCCAGAATTGTACATAATTATGACATAACATTGAAGGATGTGCAATGTAACAGCAATATTTAGACTTAGGGATGCCACCCGTTAGATAAAATACGGAACGGTTCCGTATTTCACTGAAAGAATAAATGTTTTGTTTTCGAAATGATCGTTTCCGGATTCGACCATATTAATGACCTAAGGCTCGTATTTCTGTGTGTTATTATAATTATAATTAAGTCTAGATATTTGATAGAGCAGTCTGACTGAGCGGTGGTAGGCAGCAGCAGGCTCGTAAGCATTCATTCAAACAGCACTTTCCTGCATTTGCCAGCAGCTCTTCGCTGTGCTTCAAGCATTGCACTGTTTATGACTTCAAGCCTATCAACTCCCGAGGTTAGGCTGGCAATACTAAAGTGCCTATAAGAACATCCAATAGTCAAAAGGTATATGAAATACAAATGGTATAGAGAAATACTCCTATAATTTCTATAATTAAAAGGAACCACCAGCTTTCATATGTTCTTATGTTCTGAGCAAGGAACTTAAACGTTAGCTTTCTTACATGGCACATATTGCACTTTTACTTTCTCCAACACTTTGTTTTTGCATTATTTAAACCAAATTGAACATGTTTCATTATTTATTTGAGACTGAATAGATTTTATTGATGTATTATATTAAGTTAAAATTCATTCATTCATTCAGTATTGTTGTAATTGTCATTATTACAAATATATATATATCTCTCGACCGATTTAATTGGTATCGGCTTTTTTTGTCTTCCAATAATCGGTATCGGCGTTGAAAAATCATATTCGGTCGACTTCTAGAGAAGAATGGTATAAACTCCCCAAATACAGGTGTGCCAAGCTTGTAACGTCATACCGAAGAAGACTCGAGGCTGTAATCGATGCCAAAGGTGCTAAAACAAGATACTGAGTAAAGGGTCTGAATACTTATGCAAATGTAATATTTCAGTTAGATTTTAAATAAGTGTGCAAACCCAACTGAAAAACAGTTTTCTTGGTCATTAAAAAGTATTTCATCCATTTCAGAATAAGGCTGTAATGTAACAAAATGTGGAAAAAGTCAAGGGGTCTGAATACTTTCCAAACGCAATGTAAAACATATGATATTTATACTGTAAAAGGCACATAGAACAATAATTCAATTGTAAACAGAAACTGTCCCAATTTGTAAATAGTGAAGTTTGTGTAATTATAATTACACAGAAAACTTTAAAAATGCACGTAACATGGTATCTTTACAACTTAATGTCAAGTGGGACCCATAAAGAGACAGAAACTTAATAGTAAGGTAACCAAAAAGTTAAAGATTGCTAGAAGAAAAAGGAAGATATGGTCTCACCGGCAAACCAGCTTTCTGTAGCTCCGACACATTAGTTTGGAAAACACCGATAAGTTCATGCGAGCCATCACTATCATAATCAGAGCAGTGGACCTGGCGAAGAAAGAGGGACAGGAGAGGGAGTTTAAGAGAGAAGAAAGGACGGAGAGGGGTTCCCTTAGGCTCGCTGGACGGTCTTTAGCATGCAAAAGCTGGGCGGTTGTGCAAGTAAACTCGCCTATAATATCTGAACTTGTGTCTTTGTCCTTATCGTAACACGTGACCTGCCAGTAACATAACAAAAGGGCTGTAGGTTAAGTCAAAAAGGTACACACAACTTTGAGGAACTCTCATTTTCCCCATAACATAGTAGTCACAATATCTGTCATTCAACAGGTTCTATAGGACACCATAAGTTTTTTTGGGAGGTCTCTACATGATTTGCTTGGGTGGGTATGTGGTCTAAATGCCATGGTCTTTTACCTTGATTGGTTTGCTCATGTCACAATTGCAGAATGTTTGCAAAGCCACACTGAATTTCTTCCATGATGGACTCAGATTATTCTTGATAACCTAAAAAAAAAAAAGTAAAAAAGTTTTTTTTTACAAAATGGCTGAGAGCAACACGTCACAACAAATAGAAATTACAAATTGTACTATGCCAAAATAACAATACAGACAAATTAGAAGGTCAGGCACGATACGCTTTACCATAAAACAAATTCCACTTTATTAGAGAATGTTTCAAGCACACCGTTCAAGTCAAAGTAACTTCATCAGAAAGATAATAAAAAATACAGTATCGGTAGCTGTGTCCCTGATTGGCCTCGGAGTAATGGGCGGGTGGAAAGAAGTGAGTGTATCAAAAGAAATGGGCGTGGCGAAAGAGCACCGTTATTGGATGGTCTCTTGATTGAACGTTGTTATCACTGCTCAGAAGAGTATCCTATTTTGTTCCCTCTCCTTTAGGAAATGCATGGAGGTTAACTAACTGCCAAAAGCAGTTTTAATTACATACACAACTCAAACTTTTATGAAAGCAAACATGACAAATTATTACCGGTACACTATTCATCATGAACATCCGAAGAGTATTTTATTCAGTCTCCTAGTCAATTTCCTTGAGGAAATGCATGACTGCTAAAGAGGATGAGTTCACATGAAAAAAAATAAAAAAATACGCAATCGTGATGAAACATGAAGATGTGTAATCTAATTTTAATTTCCTGATATCAAAATGTCTTGATATCAGACGGTAGGCTATTTCTGCCAGCAAACTTCTAGCCGGGCAGGCAAACCAATAGGTCTACCCTTGCGCAAGCTTGCTATTGGTGTTTAGAAATGGGACATTGACAAGTTTAACCTTCAACATTAGGCACAGTAACCTACACAACCGCAATGAAACGTGATAATGTAAAATGTTCACAACACCAAATGGTACGAGCATTTACAAATTGGGCTGCCCCGACAAAAAAAAAAATATTGTTCGACCGAAAGTCGTCTGTTCTTTCGACCCATCAATTTCTGTACATTTTTCTAACGTGTAGTTTTCCATATAAAATAAAATCAACTGTACACATTGAGCTTGTCTGACCATTTAAGCTTACAGTTTGATGCCTCAAGAGGGCGCCAGAGATCTAGATAACCAGAAGAAAAAACCTTAACCATCCTACCGCTCCTGTTGGCTTTCACAGACTCTTGCCATTACTCTCCAGAAGTTGCCAGTAATAGGCTACATGAGGAGTAGGCAACCTTCCTCATGTGAACGCCAATTTATCTTACCATTTCTACCGATCTGCGTGCCAGTTACGGTATTCATATGCACATTTTCGTTAAACAGTTTAATTAAAATGTATAATAACATTTCAAAATCATTGTCATGTGGATAATCAAAATTCTATCAAAAATGAAATACCTAAAAAGTTACTTATATTGCCAACTATGTAAAGATAGCCTACATAAAGCCAAATAAATACATTGCAGCCTGCAAGTAGAAAATATCCTGATGAAAATAAACATCCTATAAATCACATTAGCTATACATGGCCTGTCTGCAAAGAACTTGAAACTTTGTATCAACTATTAACTTGGGTCCAGCCTGAAGCTTGCACTAGCGAACTTGCAACATCACATAAAATATTCTGTGCCCTCAGAGTTTAGCATGCCAGTGAGCTCTGGACAGACACAGCTGTAGGCTGTTTGCTCAAGGGATAAGAATCCATGCTTGAATTTGGCAGGAGCTCATAGAATAAACTTGTTTCTCACAAGTGTGGCATAGGTTCTGCTCTCTGCAAACAATGTGTCCACTCAGACAATGAGAACAGGAAGACTATTATTATTATTATTATAATTACAATATTGAATGCATTAAAATAAGTGACCATAACCAAAGTAGCAAACATTGTAGATTACAAATTACAGGAATTAACAGTAAATGTACGACTGGTGATATATGTAATGGGGAATTAATATACACTAACGATGAAATGCAAACAATTCACACTACGAAGTTATTAAACAATGAATGTGCACAAATTGGCGGGAGAGAGCGCATTCTGGAGAGAGAAGTGCATTCTGGGCGCATGGTCAATCCGACATCTGCATTGGCCATGCAGCATTTACGGTGGTATGGCCTAAGCAGAAGTCAGGGCATTCATACTACTTGTGCTTCGCGGAGCAGTGCAGAGCTGTTGTCAAGGAAGTGAGTTTATACAGGATGTACCGCCCCCAACTACCGTCAACCAATCATGTCAATGCGGAGCTATACAGAGCCCTCCGCATTGTTACACAATTTAGGAGGCGCATGGCAATGCGGTAAAGAGTTTGATTTGGCCTCCGCATGCCTCTAGAGGCTCCACAATTGCGTCACACCCTCCATATGGAGCCTCCGTCCACATTTTCAAACCGAACAAAAATTGGCTTTTAGTCTAGGCTTCTGCAATGCATTAGTTCAGATATATATATATCTGTATGCACACAGTACCAGTCAAAAGTTTGTACACACCTGCTCTTTCAAGGGTTTTTCTTAATTTTACTATTTCCTACATTGTAGAATAAGTGAAGACATTAAAACTATGAAATAACACACAAGTGTTAAACAAATCAAAATATATTTTACATTTGAGATTCTTCAAAGTAGCCACCCTTTGCACACTCTTGGCATTCTCTCAACCAGCTTCACCTGGAATGCTTTTCAGTCTTGAAGGAGTTCCCACATACACTGAGCACTTGTTGGCTGCTTTTCCTTCACTCTGCGGTCCTACTCATTCAAAATCATCTCAACTGGGTTGAGGTCGGGTGATTGTGGAGGCCACAATTGATTGTGGAGGTGTGTTGGGTCATTGTCCTGTGAAAAAAAAATGATAGCCCCACTAAGCACAAACCAGATGGGATGGTGTATCGCTGCAGAATGCTGTGGTAGCCATGCTGGTTAAGTGTGCCTTCAATTCTAAATACATCACAGACAGTATCACTAGCAAAGCACCCCCACAGAATCACACATCCTCCTCCTCCATGCTTCACGGTGGTAACCACACATGCGGAGATCATCCGTTCACGTACTCTGCGTCTTACAAAGACACGGCGGTTGGAACCAAAAATCTCATATTTCGACTCATCAGACCAAAAGGACAGATTTCCTGGGGTCTAATGTCCATTGCTCGTGTTTCTTGGCCCTAGCAAGCCCTTTCTTCATATTGGTGTCCTTTAGTTGTGGTTTCTTTGCAGCAATTCGACCATGAAGGCCTGATTCACGCACATCACCTCTGAACAGTTGATGTTGAGATGTCTGTTACTTGAACTCTGAAGCATTCATTTGGGCTGCAATTTCTGAGGCTGGTAACTCTAATGAAGTTATCCTCTGCAGCAGAGGAACTCTGGGTCTTCCTTTCCTGTGGCGGTCCTCATGAGAGCCAGTTTCATCATAGCGCTTGATGGTTTTTGTGACTGCACTTGAAGAAACTTTAAAAGTTCTTGACATTTTCTGATTGACTGACTTTCATGTGTTAAAGTAATGGTGGACTGTCATTTCTCTTTGCTTATTTGAGCTGTTCTTGCCATAATATGGACTTGGTCTTTTACCAAATAGGGCAATCTTCTGTATACCACCCCAACCTTGTTACAACACAACTGATTGCCTCAAACGCTTTAAGGAAAGAAATTCCACAAATCAACAAGGCACACCCGTTAATTTAAATGCATTCCAGTTGACTACCTCATGAAGTTGGTTGAGAGAATGACAAGAGTATGCAAAGGGTTGCTACTTTGAAGAATCTCAAATATAAAATATTTTTGGATTTGTTTAACACTTTTTTGGTTACTACATGATTCTGTGTGTTATTTCATAGTTCTGATGTCTTCACTATTATTCAACAATGTAGAAAATTGTCACAAAATAAAGAAAAACCCTTGAAGGAGTAGCTGTGTCCAAACTTTGACTGGTACTGTATATCAACCTGTCAACTAATTGGGGTCAGTGCTAATTTACATGCTTGTTTTCCCACAGTATGAGTGATTTTATGACAAGTTCATTCTGAGTTTCCACAACTTTATTTTGATGCGCCTTTCTCTACAAGCCTGGTCTCCACAAATCTCTGCCATCGCTGGCAAGAACTGACAAAGTCAGACCAATTATATTTGCGCATTCGATACACCTGTATTCTACACCCCCATTTCTTTCGACACACCCAGTCAACGGTAGCCATTGGGTACTTAAGACAAACAAATATTGTGATAGTACCTCTGTTCTGTGAACCAGCTGCCACTTGCCATCATCTTCTTGCTTAAAGAACTCTAGGAATGGATCAGATTTCCCAAACAAGTCCTGCAAGAGAGAGAGACAAATAGGAGCACTGGCAAATGAATAATGGGCGGGAGAGAATTTAGAAAACTGTTTATTACTCCTTAATAAATGTAGAACATTTATTGTACCTTCTTATCCAGGCCTTTAGCCTCCAACTCCAGCACGATGTCCCTGTTATCCTTTATCTCCTCAGCAGTAATCTTTAACACACACAATAAAGCACAAATTAGGGAATTCATATGATCATCTCAAGACACTGTTTGCATTACCTTATGGTTGTTATCACAAAATTTACATAAGTGGGACCATTTTACATTTACACAGCCACTTAAATACTTACAGTAATGGTGCCTTTGCCTGCAGGCTTACCCTTCTTCATTTGTAGAGGTCTGGTAAGCTTCTTGCTGGACACAATCTGAAAGGCAAATGGTTGTTCGTTGGAGGCACACCACCATAGGTAAAGAAATTCCAAAACAACATTGGGTTAAGTTCACAGGAGGTTGGTGGCACCTTAAATGTGGGAGGACGGGCTCGTGGTATTGGCTGGAGCGGAACGGTATGAAATACATCAAAAACATGGTTTCAATGTGTTTGATGCCATTCCATTTGCTCCGTTCCGGCCAATATTATGAGCTGTCCTCCCCTCAGCAGCATCTACTGGTTAAGTTATTACCTGAGAAAATAAAAGATTCAACACAAGGACACAATGATGTGAGAATAATTGGTTAACACTTTCTTATATACTAACCTGTCCCAGTGTGCACTCAAAACCCCCCAGGAAGTCATCATCATTCAGATCAACAGACTTGTTGTCTATGTCATAGACACCCAGCTTCAACGTCTGCACTTTCTCAAAGTGGTAGTCCAGGAGCAGCTTCTTGGAGAACTCAGGGTCCTGGCAGTTCTTCACCCTCTCCGTGCGGTCCAACTGTATAGTGAGACAGAAAGCATCTTCATGAACAAACCATAGGCCATTTCATTTTATACATGAACAATTATTAGATGTTTGAATTAGTTAGTGCTTTCTCCCTACCTCGGTCCACTTGTCATCCCCGATGCTCTGCAGCATCACGCAGAGGGGGTCGGACTTGGATCCAACGTCTTTGTCGAGGAGATTGCTGCATGAGATGGAAAGCTCTACTTTTGACACACATTGAGTATCCATCTGAAAAACACAGGAAGAAAAAAAATTGATCAATTATGACTGTATATTAAAGCCACAGTCTGCTCTGCAATTATAAACAATAGGGCCCCTGCCACTTGTTTTGGTATAAAGCTGAGGGATAGGGCCAGGGAAAGGAAAATCCTCTCAAATTCATAGATAGTATGTAGAGACCTGCTCGTCGAACATCTCATTCCAAAATCATGGGCATTAATATGGAGTTGGTCCCCCCTTTGCTGCTATAACAGCCTCCATTCTTCTGGGAAGGCTTTCCACTAGGTGGGAACATAGCTGCAGGGACTTGCTTCCATTCAGCCACAAGAACGTTAGTGAGGTCGGGCACTGATGTTTGGCGATTAGGCCTGGCTCGCAGTCGGCATTCCAATTCATCCCAAAGGTGTTTGATGGGGTTGAGGTCAGGGCTCTATGCAGACAAACCATTTCTGTATGGACCTCCCTATGTGCACAGATGCATTGTCATGCTGAAACAGGAAAGGGACTTCCCCAAACTGTTGCCACAAAGTTGGAAGCACAGAATCATCTAGAATGTCATTGTCTGCTGTAGCATTAAGATTTATCTTCACTGGAAATAAGGGGCCTAGCCCGAACCATGAAAAATAGCCCCAGACGATTATTCCTCCTCCACCAAACTTTACAGTTGGCACTATGCAGTCGTGCAGGTATCGTTCTCCTGGCATCCGCCAAACCCAGATTCACCCGTCGGACTGCCAGATGGTGAAGCATGATTCATCACTCCAGAGAACGCGTTTCCACTGTCATAGAGCAGCACACAATTGGCCCAAAGTAATCTGGGTTTGGCCGGTGTGGGCCATCATTGTAAATAAGAATTTGTTCTTAACTGGACTTGCTTAGTTAAATAAAGGTTAAATACAAAAAATAAAATTATGAATTGAAATGAACATTAAAATAGCTTCCCATATCCCAGGCTAAGCTTTAACGTACACTACTCAGTAAAATCGCAATTTTGCGTATAAACGCTTCTCACCCTGATAAGCACAGGGACAATTAAAACTGGACAGGTAGCCTACTTCCTACTAGTTCACATCTGTCAACTTGTCATTGAACCAGACACCTTGCATGCAACCTACCAAGTGCGTATTTTACAGTAAAGACTCGACTTGGAGGAGAGAGAGCTTTCTATAAAGGCAACAACCATTTTTCATCAAAACCCCATTTTGAAGAGACTGACAAGAATTCCATGGGCACATGAACGCCCATAAAATTACAATCACCGGATGTGCCTCTTCAAACTCAAATCAAGCTTTGGTTAACTTTAGAAATATAAGTAGGCAAATGTTACAAATATTACCTTGTCGCACGAAACGGCAATATATCGGGTGACCTATGAAACAGTTGTACTTGCCATGCAACTCTAAACTACACTCTGCCGTAACGCGATATAAATGTCGAGTCGAGCTAAGATTTACTAAATTTGCTATCTGACAAAAAGGTGTGGCAGATGGTAAAGTGAGCATGATAGCTCAACAATTGGATAAGCCGCCAGCATAAAAACGTTCCTATTGGACAAGAGGCAACGTGACTCACGCTGTGCCCCCAGTGCAGGAAGTGACTACACACACACACACACACATACCTTATTCAGGCTGCACTCAAATATTTTGTTGCACCCCTAGAGATAATACAAATGTAGCCTTTTACAATTAGCCGATACAGCCGATGTTCTGGTATACAATGTTAACGTATAAACTCCGCTCAATAAACAGCCATAATCACCGTTGGAAACTTAGCTAACTAAACCAGACACAAATGTATGCGTAACTGCACAATATTTATTTTATTGTTGGATCACTCATGCTTTGCGAATTTGCAAATGAATTCGGTCCTTATCAAAATCATTAATACAAATAACAGAACGTGAAACTACAAATTTCTGCACTACTACTCGTCTAAATGTTAAAAACAATCTTATCACATTTCAATAAAGGACAATATTCATACTTACAAATAACAGTTAGTGTTATGTTATACCACACACAATGGGCAAACAATTTACTTTCTGTATATAGCAAGGCTGCATTTCCTATGTAGGCCTACTAACATTCCCACACATCCATTTCTCCACACCTACAGTATACATTTGATAGCTATACATAGATTTCTGCACATATCCTTGGACAGTTGGTCTATTCAGCTCTAATGATACAGGGCAACAGACAGTCCTATAAGTATAGGAATTAAGTTCATGAAATACAAGCAATACTGTAGTGTTAGCCTTTCACTGCATTACTGAGGAGGCAAATTATTTTTCTCAATAATAATTATGTAGCCATTTTACAACCCAATACAGCAAACCTTCTAGTATTGTAGGCCTATCAACGTCACTCAATAAACAGACATTAAACATTGTTGGAAACATTGCACAATGTATACTGAACAAAATTAATAAAACGCAACATGCAACAATTCCAAAGTTACAGTTTACAGTAAAAGTCGGAAGATTAAATGTATTTGGCTAAGGTGTATGTAAACTCAGATGTTCACAATTCCTGACATTTAATCCTAGTAAATATTACCTGTTTTTAGTCAGATGGGATCATTACTTTATTGTAAGAATGTGAAATGTCAGAATAATAGTAGAGTGATTTATTTCAGCTTTTATTTCTTTCATCACAGTCCCAGTGGGTCAGAAGTTTATATACACCCAATTAGTATTTGGTAGCATTGCCTTTAAATTGTTTAACTTCGGTCAAATGTTTCGGGTAGCCTTCCACAAGCTTCCCACAATAAGTTGGGTGAATTTTTGCCCATTCCTGCTGACAGAGCTGGTGTAACAGAGGTTTGTAGGCCTCCTTGCTCGCACACGCGTTTTAAGTTCTGCCCACAAATGTTCTATAGGATTGAGGTCAGGGCTTTGTGATGGCCACTCCAATAACTTGACTTTGTTGTCCTTAAGCCATTTTGACACAAATTTGCAAGTATGCTTGGGGTCATTGTCCATTTGGAAGACCCATTTGCGACCAAGCTTTAACTTCCTGACTGATGTCTTGAGATGTTGCTTCAATATATCCACATCATTTTCCTTCCTCATGAAGCCATCTATTTTGTGAAGTGCACCAGTCGCTCCTACAGCAAAGCACCCCCACAACATGATGCTGCCACCCCCGTGCTTCACAGTTGGGATGGTGTTCTTCAGCTTGCAAGCATCCCCCTTTTTCCTCCAAACATAACGATGGTCATTAAGACCAAACAGTTCTATTTTTGTTTCATCAGAACAGAGGACATTTCTCCAAAACGTACAATCTGTGTCCCCATGTGCAGTTGCAAACCGTAGTCTGGCTTTTCAATGGAGGTTTTGGAGCAGTGGCTTCTTCCTTGCTGAGCAGCCTTTCAGGTTATGTCGATATAGATACTTTTGTACCCGTTTACACCATCGTCTTCACACGATCGTTTGCTGTTGTTCTGGGATTGATTTGCACTTTTCGCACCAAAGCATGTTCATCTCTAGGAGACAGAACGTGTCTCCTTCCTGAGCAGTATGACAGCTGCGTGGTCCCATGGTGTTTATACTTGCGTACTATTGTATGTACAGGTGAAAGTGGTACCTTTGGAAATTGCTCCCAAGGATGAACCAGACTTGTGGAGGTCAACAATTTTTTTCTGAGGTCTTAGCTGATTTCTTTTGATTTTCCCATGACGTCAAGCAAAGAGGCACTGAGTTTGAAGGTATGCCTTGAAATAAATCCACAGGTACACCTCCAATTGACTCAAATTATGTCAATTAGCCTATCAGCATCTTCTAAAGCCATGACATCATTTTCTGGAATTTTCCAAGCTGTTTAAAGGTACAGTCAACTTAGTGTATGTAAACTTCTGACCCACTGTTATTGCGATCCTGTGAATTATAAGTAAAATAATCTGTCTGTAAACAATTGTTGTAAAAATGACTTGTGTCATGCACAAAGTAGATTTCCTAACCGACTTGCCAAAACTATAGTTTGTTTACAAGAAATTTGTGGAGTGGTTTAAAAATTAGTTTAAATGACTCCAACATAAGTGTATGTAAACTTCCAACTTCAACTGTATATATCAATTGAAATAAATTCACAAGGCCCTAATTTTGGGATTTCACATGATATGCATCCATGGTCAGATACCTTAAAAAAATGAGCTTCACAACGGGCCTCAGGATCTCATCTAGGTATTTTTGTGCATTAAAATTGTCTTGAGTTTGTTGTCCGTAGCTTATGCCTGCCAATACCATAACCCCACCGCCACCATGGTGCACTCTGTTCACAACGTTGACATCGGAAAACCGCTCCCCCACATGAGGCCATGAAAGTGGTCTATGGTTGTGAGGCCGGTTGGACATACTGCCAAATTCTCAAAAATGACGTTAAATTCTCTGGCAACAGCTCTGGTGGACATTCCTGCAGTCAGCATGCCAATTGCACGCTCCCTCAAAACTTGAGACATCTGTGGCATTGTGTTGTGTAACAAAACTGCACACTTTAAAGTGGCCTTTTTTTTGTCCCCGGCACAAAGTGCACCTCTGTAATGATCATGCTGGGATTTTTTATTTCAGTTCATGAAACATGGGACCAACACTTTGTTACATTTATAAATTTATTTCATTGTAGATTTGATTGAGACTTCTAATAGGGAACGACACATAAGGAAAATAATTTAATGGGAAAAAAATCCCCATTTGAAATCCAGTGTCAGTTGGAAGTGATGGAACCGTGGCTTATTCTGCAGAAGGCTGTCCTAGTGTCCCATGTCAGATTCAATCAGGATTTAGGATTGTGTGGCCCTCTATTATATCAACAAATACCAGCTATGGCAATATTTGATATACACTACATGACCAAAAGTATGTGGACACCTGCTCACCAAATGCCAAAATCATGGGCATTAACAAAAAATGTATGCACTCTGGATAAGTGTGTCTTATCCAGAGTAAGTCACTCTGGATAAGAGTGTTTTCTAAATGACTAAAATGTAAATGTGAAATTTTAACATGGAGTTGGTCCCCCTTTGTCGCTATATCAGCCCCCACTCTTCTGAGAAGGCTTTCCACTCTTCGTGTCCATACTTTCCATACTCAGCCTTGTCTCAGGATAGTAAGTTGGTGGTTGAAAATATCCCTCTAGTGGTGTGGGGTCTGTGCTTGGGCAAAGTGGGTGGGGTTATATCCTGCCTGTTTGGCCCTGTCCGGGGGTATCTGACGGCCGGGGCCACAGTCTCAGCCTCCAGTATTTATGCTGCAATAGTTTGTGTTGGGGGGCTAGGGTCAGTCTGTTTTATCTGGAGTATTTCTCCTGTCTTATCCAGTGTCCTGTGTGACTTTAAGTATGCTCTCTCGCTCTCTCTCAGAGGACCTGAGCCCTAGGACCATGCCTCAGGACTGCCTGGCCTGATGACTCCTTGCTGTCCCCAGTCCACCTGGTCGTGCTGCTGCTCCAGTTTCAACTGTTCTGCCTGCAGGTATGGAACCCTGACCTGTTCACTGGATGTGCTACCTTGTCCCAGACCTGCTGTTTTCAACTCTCTATTGACAGCAGGAGCGGTAGAGGTACTCTGAATGATCGGCTAAAAGCCAGCTGACATTTACTCCTGAGGTGCTGACCTGTTGCACCCTCGACAACCACTGTGATTATTATTATTTGACCATGCTGGTCATTTATGAACATTTGAACATCTTGGCCATGTTCTGTTATAATCTCCACCCGGCACAGCCAGAAGAGGACTGGCCACCCCTCATAGCCTGGTTCCTCTCTAGGTTTCTTCCTAGGTTTTGGCCTTTCTAGGGAGTTTTTCCTAGCCACCGTGCTTCTACACCCGCATTGCTTGCTGTTTGGGATTTTTCTGGTTTTCTGTACAGCACTGTGTGACATAGGCTGTTGTAAGAAGGGCTTTATAAATACATTTGATTGATTGATGTTAAAACATTGCTGCGGGGACTTGCTTCCATTCATCCATCCACAAGAGCATTACTGAGGTCAGGCACTGATGTTGGGCGATTAGGCCTGGCTCACAGTCAGTGTTCCAATTCCTCCCAAAAGTATTAAATGGGGTTGAGGCCAGGGATATGTATGTGCAGGTCAGTCAAGTTCTTTGACACCGATCTCAACAAACCATTTCTGTATGGACCTCGCTTTGTGCACGGGGGCATTGTCATGCTGAAACAGGAAAGGGCCTTCCCCAAACTGTTGCCACAAAGTTGGAAGCACAGAATCTCCAGCCAACACTTAGCATTGCAAATGATAATCTTTTGTCCTAACGTTGCTTCCTGAGGCATTTTGGAACTCGGTAGTGAGTGTTGCAGCTGAGGATATTTACGCGCTACGCACTTCAGCACTCGGTGGTCCCGTACTGTGAGCTTGTGTGGCCTACCACTTTGCGGCTGATCCATCCTATGATGGTGCAACATTGAAAGTCACTGAGCTCTTCACTAAGGCCATTCTACTGCCAATAATTGTCTATGGAGATTGCATGGCTGTGTGCTCGATTTTATACATGTGGCTGAAATAGCTGAATCCACTAATTTGAGGGGATGTGCACATATTTTTGTATATATAGTGTAGCTTACTGCTTTAGGTAACAATCCGGTTGACTGCTTAATTTCAAGAGTGTGAGAACTATATTCCTGCTTTCCCCGTCTTATGTCAAACCACAATAAAGAAAGTCCAGCAAACCTAGATAAGCATAATGGCTCAAATACTTAATTTATTACACACCACGTGTCACCTCGCACAATTGATAAAAAATAACTAGTACTTACCTTTGCATGTAAATCCAATAGTGAACCAAGTTACTAATATTGCCTTATACCCAACAGCTTGGTACACAAAAAGTAGGTGTAATGCATAATATTCAAAAAGTTCAATCCAGAAGCACACTCAGTGACTTTGAAAGGAAGCAAACCAAAATAGGCATGTATGAATACTGAATGACTGGTAAAGTCCCAACTTGCTTTGCATCGCAATTCATCAGCTCTTTCCATCGGCTTTCTCTAACAGACACAAAGGCATCTTTCAGGCCAATTTAGTTCACACCATGCCCTAGGTTGTCATGTCTGTCCCCAACAACCCACCACTTCACCCCAGTGCTGTATACTAGGCCCTTCTCAATCCGTGGACTCGTTAGAACCCCCAGCATTTCCCTCTTCTTTCAAACATGACGAAGTAAACAACTTATTTGATGAGCACCCTATATGATTACTCTGCCTGATTTATGGAGACCAAAAATAAAACAAGGCTGTATACATAATGACATTTAAAACATATATAATTCATGTTCAGAGAACTTATATGAACTCAGTCAATAAATTTCCATTAAACCGCATTATAAAAACAAGACAAATGTAGGTTTAGCGGTAGGCTAGCTTGTAACACACAAGAAACAAAGACTCTCTTAGCCTTACAGTAGGCATGTTTGCCACTAGCATCTATTGTGGGATTGAAAGTGGGCCTTGTGACAGTACACGATTTATTCCACTCTCAACACAAACACAGATACAATTTATGAACAGAATTATATACAGTGCTCCATCTTGACAATTTTACTGCTGTAATGTAACATGTTTGGGACCATATCAACAGTGGCTTACTAAATACTTTAAATAAAAAACATTTGAGTGAAGTGATCCCTAGAGATACTTTGAGATTTTGGCAATGAAGCCCTTTATCTACTTCCCCAGATGAACAAACTCATGGATGGATATCATGTGTGTCTTTCTACATCCAGTATGAAGGCGGTTAAAGGTAGTTTGGCGAGCAAATGCTAACTAGCATTAGCACAATGACTGGAAGTCTATGGTATCTACTGGCATGCTGGCAGTTACCATAGACTTCGTCATTGCGGTAACATTAGTTAGCAATTGTGCTAACGCTAGTTAGCAACTAACTTCAAACTGCACGCGGAGACAAAAATAGTATCCACGGCTTCATCTGACTCTGTGGAACTAGACAGGGCTTAATTGCCAAGATCCTGAAGTATCCCTGTAAAGACAAGGGTGTCAAACTAAATTCCCGGAGAGCCATGTGTCTGATGTTTTTTTATTTTCATTCTTGTACAATTAAGGCCTACACAACCAGGTGAGGTTAGTACTTAACTAGTTCTTAACTAATCAATGACCTTAATTGATCAATCAAGTACAAGGGAGGAGTGAAGACAAGCAGAACTTGGCCCTCAAGGACTGGAGTTTGACACGTGTTTTAAAGTAACTGTCCAGTGTTTCCAGATTTCTATGAAATTTGACCTATAATTAAATTACAATGTGAGCCAAATAGTTCTGTCCATAAAAAAAGGTACTTGTAGGCCCAGTGCAGTCTAAATGTAGATTTTCCTGTGTTATATATTTCCACACTACGAGGTTGGAATAATACTGTGGAAAAGAGAATGCCCTTTTAGTGTAAGAGCGGTTT